>NC_054496.1:10303844-10578844 GCF_017639515.1 Carcharodon carcharias | reverse complement strand
AGGGAGACGACAGCAGGACTACACTAGTGTCGACTAGGGATATACTGCTCCGTTAAACCTGGCCAACACCGTGATGACCAGGGTTCCAATATGAAACACCTCCTCCCTCCCCATTCCGGTCCTCTAACCACCTGGCAAAAATATGCAAGACCAATAATGAAGTCAATACGGCATGGAAGGAGACCATTCAGCCCATCAAGTCCATGATGGCTCTCTCTCTCTCTATATAGAGCAAACCAATCAGTCCCATCCACCCCACTGCTCTATCCCCCATTACCCCGGCCAGTTTATTTCCCTCAGTTTCATTTTGAGATTATTCACCGCCTCCACTTCCACCACCCTCTTGTGCAGCGAGTTCTGAATGACCACACGCTGTGTAAAATAGTTGTTTCCTCACATCACCACCTGTATCTCTTGCCCAAAACCTTAAACCTGTGCCTCCTGGTCCTTGCGCCATCAGCTACTGGGAACAATCAGATAAGAAGTGTTCCGCAAAATCCTTCTCTGAGGCCCCCTCAAGCAATTGAAACTAGTCCAGGGATCACACAGACCTCTAAAGGCCTTTACCTCCTCTCTGATGCACCCGAAGAAAGTTTGAGGTGACCCAAGGAAATTGAATTTTACCCCAGGAGGAAATTCTGGAAATGTTAATCTGAGTTCTCTGGGAATTTTAATACCCTTCCTTCCTTCCTTCCTTCCAGGGAGACCCCGGTCCCTTTGGCTCTCCTGGTAAATCAGGTCCGGCTGGATTACGGGGATTTGCAGGGACTCGAGGACTACCAGGTTCCACGGTAAGACCCTGACCATTGCCGAAAGAGCGGCAAGGACAGAGAAATTGGTCCCTCGGTTTTGCCGCAACTCTGATTCTGGGGAAGAGATTTGCTGCAGAGTGTTACTGTTGTTGGAGGCAGTTCAGAGAAGGTTCACTCGGCTGATTCCTGGGGATGAAGGAGCGGTGTTATAAGGCAAGGTTGAGAAGGTTAGACTACGCTCTCTGGAGTTTAGAAGAACGAGTGGTGACCCTGTTGAAACATATAAGCTCCTGAGGGCGCTCTGGCAGGGCAGATGCCGAGATGTTTCCCCTCGTTGGGGAATCTAGAACTGGGGGCCGTGTTTAAAACTAAGGAGTCGCTCATTTAAGATGGAGATGAGCAAGGATTTCTCCCCTGACAGTTGTGAATCTTTGGAATTCTCTACCCCAGAGAGCAGTGGAGGCTGGGTCATCGAGTATATTCAAGGCTGAGTTAGACAGATTTTTGAACTAAGGCGGAGTCTCGGATTACGGGGAACAAGCAGGGATGTGGAGTTGAGGCCAAGATCAAGTCAACTACGATCTTATTGAATGGGGAGGGTGGGGGGGGGGAGGCAGGCTCGAGGGACCGAATGGCCTACTCTCGCTCCTATTTCTTACGTTCATATGAGCTGGATGCTTGGCATGTAAGACCACCCGGTTACCAAGTTAAGCTGGCAAGCGCCTGAGCCATCGGCCCAGAAGGCTGAGTTATGGTCTACGAGTTCCAATTGACTTTGGGTCAGTTACGGTGGAGGGAAAACTGAGGATGATTTCGGAGTTAAAACGATCTTTTTATGGCCATGTGGGCATGGTCATCCTGGGTCCGAGTGGCGCCCCACTGAATTCCTGTTGTAAGCTTATGGGTTCTCAGCGTGATATTGGTTCAATTGGTTATGGCTTTACCTTGTGACCTGTTGACAAACACAAGGGCCTGCATATAAAATGGCGTCAGAGATGGCCTTAAACCCACTGTATTGTGACAGTTAGGTAACAATATTAAACAAGAAGTGTTGCCCTGACCATTTACAAGGGCAAATGCTGACGGGGAAGAGTGAATAGGCCTGTGACAAGACGGAGTATATTTGTGAACAGGAAGCAGGAGCCTGGGGCAAGGTTTCTCTTGAGGAATGAGGTAACCGGCCATTTTCAGTGGTTGGAACTGGGTCAATTAATCTGCAGTGCCAAGGAGGAATTTCAGTCAGCGTTTCCAATCTGATTATTTTGCTTTGCTGAAAAGTAGCTGCTGGCCGTAGAATCCAACGTGTCCGAAGGAGGCCGTTCAGCCCATCATGCCTGTGGAGGTTTGAGAGAGCTATCCAATTACCTCCGCTCCCCATGGCTTCACACTATTCCCCTTCATGTATTTATCCAGTTCCTATTATTATTATTTATTATTATTGCTATGATTATTATTATTGTTGATTCTGCTCTGGCATTTCAGATCACAACAACTCTCTGTGTGTGTATAATAAAAAAAAAAATCTTTTGTCATCTCGGTTTCTTTTGTCAATTACCTGAAGTCTCGTCCCCTCCAAGTTGCTAAACCCTTCTGCTGGAAATAGCTTCTCCTTATTTTTTACGTATCAAACCCTTTCATGAATTTACATGCCTCTGTTAAATCCCCTGTAACCGTCTCTGATCTAAGGAGGACAATCCCAGCTTTGCTGGCCTCACCATTCAACCGAAGCCCCTTATCGCTGGTACCGTGCTAGTAAATCTCTCTGCACCCTAAGGCTTTGACGTCCTTCCTGTAAGGTGATGTCCAGCATTGGAAGCACTAATCCAGGGCAGGCCTGAGCATTGTGATGTAAAGGTTTAATTATTACTTCCTGACTCCCGCATTTTGTATGATTGATAAAGTCAAGGATCCGGTATATTTCTAAGCAGCCTTCTCAACCTGTTCTGCCACCTTCAAACACCTGTGTCGCTGAGCGCCCTTACCTTGTAGTTTTAAAATGTACTTTTTGCTGATCTGTTCTGTAGCTGCAGCATTACTGGTTTGTGCTTCCTGTCCTGCAGGGTACCCCAGGATTGAAAGGGGCAGAAGGACCGATGGGCCCACAAGGTCCGACGGTAAGTGAGATTCCTCGTCTATACTGTATCTCGCCGTGCTCCCCGCCTTAGGGACTGAGTAAGACCAATCCGCTGGTGACTGGAGCTCGTGACAACACTTCCTCCATCAGTGACCAGAGCTCAGGGTAAACTGGCCCTTGGAAGGAGCACAGCGCAGATTCACCAGGACTATTACCATGGTTCCAAGGCTTAGATTGTGAAGATAGATTACACAAACTAGCCAAGTATTTCCTGGGACAGAGAAGGGTAAAGGGGCCGAGGTTTTTTGGACTTTGAAAAGAATCGGTGGGGCAGATAGAGAGAAACATGCTGATGGGGGTTGGGTGGAGGGGGTGGTGGTGGTGGGGAGTCTAGGACAGAAGGTTAAAATTGGGCCCAGGCATTCAGGAGGGAAAGTTATACAGCACTTCACATAAAGTGTGGAACTTTCTGGCACAGACTGCAGTAGAGGCTAGCTCAACTAACGACTTCAAATCTTGAGCCTGATAGATTTTGGCGAGTCAGAGGTATTTAAAGGGGAATGGAGCCAAGGGGACGGAGTGGAATTGAGAGGCAGCTCAGCTATGACCCTGTTTAATGTCAGAGCAGCATCATGGGATCGAATAGCCTCCTTCCTGCTTCTACTTCTCATGTTCTTAAGCTGATGCATTTGTTAACCTGTGCCAAAAACTCCTCACGGGCAAATTAACCCAATAACCAACAAAAATTTATGTTTTAAATCTCGGCCGTTGACCTAAAATGTTTAGGGGGTGGGGTGGGGTGGGGGGGTCGGGGGTAGGTGGTGGGTGTTGGGTGGGGGTGGGGTGGGGTGGGGGGGGGGGTGCGGTGGGTGGTAAGCTGACCCCATTCACAACAACTTCTGGCAACCCTGGATGACTTAACTCTCACTGTCTTTGTGCAGGGGTCTACAGGAGAACGCGGGCCGAATGGCCTGGCTGGTGCCATTGGCCTGCCTGGTCGACCCGGGAACCCAGGCCCCCCGGGCCCTATTGGAGAGAAAGGAGCCCCCGTAAGTCTTGCTGTCAGCTTCTTGAATCAGACCAATCACGGCCAATGCTTCACATCTTCCTTTTTGTCCACAGGGCACTTGGAGATGGAGTGGAGGATGGTGGGGTGGGGTGGAGCAGGGCGGGGTGGGGGGGTGTGGGGTGGGGGTGGGGTGAGGGTGGGGTGGGGGTGGGGTGGGATGGGGTGAGGTAGGATGGGGTGCGGTGGGGGTGGGGGTGAGGTGGGGGTGGGGTGGGATGGGGTGAGGGTGGGGTGGGGGTGGGGTGGAGTGAGGTGGGATGGGGTGCGGTGGGGGTGGGGGTGAGGTGGGGGTGGGATGGTGTGGGGTGGGGGTGGGTGAGGTGGGGGTGGGATGGTGTGGGGTGGGGGTGGGGTGAGGTGGGATGGGGTGGGGTGGGGTGGGGGTGGAGTGGGGTGGGGGTGAGGTGGGGGTGGGATGGTGTGGGGTGGGGGTGGGGGTGAGGTGGGGGTGGGATGGTGTGGGGTGGGGGTGGGGTGAGGTGGGATGGGGTGGGGTGGGGTGGGGGTGGAGTGGGGTGGGGTGAGGTGGGGTGGGATGGGGTGGGGTGAGGTGGGGTGGGGTGGGGTGGGGGTAGAGTGGGGTGGGGTGGGATGGGGTGGGGTGAGGTGGGGTGGGGGTGGAGTGGGGTGGGGTGGGGTGGGGTGGGATGGGGTGGGGTGAGGTGGGATGGGGTGGGGTGGGGTGAGGTGGGGTGGGGTGGGGGTAGAGTGGGGTGGGGTGGGGTGGGGGTGGGGTGGGGTGAGGTGGAGTGGGGTGGGGTGGGGTGAGGTGGGGTGGGGGTGGAGTGGGGTGGGGTGGGGTGGGGTGAGGTGGGGTGGGATGGGGTGAGGTGGGGCGGGGTGGGGTGGGATGGGGTGGGATGGGGTGGGGTGGAGTGGGGTGGGGTGGGGTGGGATGGGGTGCGGTGGGGGTGGGGGTGAGGTGGGGGTGGGATGGGGTGCGGTGGGGGTGGGGGTGAGGTGGGGTGGGATGGTGTGGGGTGGGGGTGGGGTGAGGTGGGGTGGGATGGGGTGGGGTGAGGTGGGGGTGGGATGGGATGGGGTGGGATGGGGTGGGGGGTGGGGTGGGGTGGAGTGGGGTGAGGTGGGATGGGGTGGGGTGGAGCAGGGTGGGGTGGGGTGGGATGGGGTGGGATGGGGTGAGGTGGGGTGGGATGGGGTGGGATGGGGTGGAGTGGGGTGGGGGTGGAGTGGGGTGGGGTGAGGTGGGGTGGGATGGGGTGGGGTGAGGTGGGGTGGGATGGGGTGGGGTGAGGTGGGGTGAGGTGGGGTGGGGTGGGGGTGGAGTGGGGTGGGGTGAGGTGGGGTGGGATGGGGTGGGGGTGGAGTGGGGTGGGATGGGGTGGGATGGGGTGAGGTGGAGTGGGGTGGGGTGAGGTGGGGGTGGGGGTGGGATGGGGTGGGGTGGAGTGGGGTGGGATGGGGTGGGATGGGGTGGGGTGGAGTGGGGTGAGGTGGGGAGGGGTGAGGTGGGATGGGGTGGGGTGGGGTGAGGTGGGGTGAGGTGGGGTGGGGTGGGGTGGAGTGGGGTGGGGTGGGGGTGGAGTGGGGTGGAGTGGGGTGGGGTGGGGTGGGGGTGGGGTGGGGTGGGGTGGGGTGGGGGTAGAGTGGGGTGGGGTGGGGTGGGGGTGGGGTGGGGTGAGGTGGAGTGGGGTGGGGTGAGGTGGGGTGGGATGGGGTGGGATGGGGTGGAGTGGGGTGAGGTGGGGTGGGATGGGGTGGGGTGAGGTGGGGTGGGGGTGGGGTGGGGTGGGGTGAGGTGGGGTGAGGTGGGGTGGGGGTGGGGTGGGATGGGGTGAGGTGGGGGTGGGGGTGGGATGGGGTGGGGTGGAGTGGGGTGGGATGGGGTGGGATGGGGTGGGGTGGGGTGAGGTGGGGAGGGGTGAGGTGGGATGGGGTGGGGTGGGGTGAGGTGGGGTGAGGTGGGGTGGGGTGGAGTGGGATGGGGTGGGATGGGGTGGGATGGGGTGGGGTGGAGTGGGGTGAGGTGGGGTGGGGTGGAGTGGGGTGGGGTGGGATGGGGTGGGATGGGGTGGGGTGGAGTGGGGTGGGGTGGGATGGGGTGGGGTGGAGTGGGGTGGGGTGGGGGTGGGGTGGGGTGGAGTGGGGTGGGGTGAGGTGGGGTGGGGGTGGAGTGGGGTGGGATGGGGGTGGGGTGAGGTGGGGTGGGGGTGGAGTGGGGTGGGATGGGGTGAGGTGGAGTGGGGTGAGGTGGGGTGGGGGTGGAGTGGGGTGGGATGGGGTGGGGTGGAGTGAGGTGGGGTGGGGTGGGGGTGGAGTGGGGTGGGATGGGGTGGGGTGAGGTGGGGTGGAGTGGGGTGGGATGGGGTGGGGTGGGGTGGGGTGGGGTGAGGTGGGGTGGGGTGAGGTGGGGTGGGGTGAGGTGGGGTGGGGTGGGGGTGGAGTGGGGTGGGGTGGGGGTGGAGTGGGGTGGGGTGAGGTGAGGTGGGATGGGGTGGGGTGAGGTGGGGTGGGGGAGGGGTGGGGTGGGGTGGGGGTGGAGTGGGGTGGGATGGGGGGGGGTGAGGTGGGGTGGGGGTGGAGTGGGGTGGGATGGGGTGGGGTGAGGTGGGGTGGGGTGAGGTGGGGTGGGGGTGGAGTGGGGTTGGGTGAGGTGGGGTGGGGTGAGGTGGGGTGGGGGTGGAGTGGGGTGGGGTGGGGTGAGGTGGGGTGGGGGTGGAGTGGGGTGGGGTGAGGTGGGGTGGGGTGAGGTGGGGTGGGGTGAGGTGGGGTGGGGGTGGAGTGGGGTGGGGTGGGGTGGGGTGGGGTGAGGTGGGGTGGGGGTGGAGTGGGGTGGGGTGAGGTGGAGTGGGGTGAGGTGGGGTGGGGGGTGGAGTGGGGTGGGGTGAGGTGGGGTGGGATGGGATGGGGTGGGATGGGGTGGGGTGGAGTGGGGTGAGGTGGGGGTGGGGTGAGGTGGGGTGGGGTGGGGGTGGAGTGGGGTGGGGTGGGGTGGGGGTGGAGTGGGGTGGGGTGAGGTGGGGTGGGGTGGGGGTGGAGTGGGGTGGGATGGGGTGGGATGGGGTGGGGTGGAGTGGGGTGAGGTGGGGTGGGGGTGGAGTGGGGTGGGATGGGGTGGGGGTGGGGTGGGATGGGGTGGGGTGGAGTGGGGTGGGATGGGGTGGGATGGGGTGGGATGGGGTGGGGTGGAGTGGGGTGAGGTGGGGTGGGGGTGGAGTGGGGTGGGATGGGGTGGGGTGGAGTGGGGTGGGGTGGGGTGAGGTGGAGTGGAGTGGGATGGGGTGGGATGGGGTGAGGTGGGGTGGGGTGAGGTGGAGTGGGGTGGGGTGGAGTGGGGTGGGGTGGGGTGGGGGTGGAGTGGGATGGGGTGGGGTGGGGAATGCCCATTCTTGTTTCTCACTTTGAATAATTTTTTTCCTTGCTGAAGTGGTCCTTGCTAAACAAGTTTAGGCCGTGAGCTTGTTATTAAGACATTTCCATCTTTTTCATTGGCGCTAGTATGAAGGCGGCTTTGTTTACATTGCCCTATAGCAAACTGGATACACATAAGATGGGCAAGGTACCTAAGCACTGGGCAGGTTGAACAAATCTCTTACCCATTGCATTTCTTCTTTCACTTATAGGGTGACAAAGGCCTTCTGGGTCCTGCAGGTGATGATGGGGTCCAGGGTCCAATGGGTTTACCAGGTGCCATTGGTTCTCGAGGTCCTCCAGGAGATGATGGGGACAAGGTAAATTGAATGTTCTTTGATATGTAATCCAGTCACACTACCCTCGTGCGCCACCTGGTATACCCTCGCTAACTTTAACAGGCCGGGGCTGCAGTTGTGGAGCCATCTTTAGTTTGAATCGTTGCTAAAGTGAATTCCCAGAGTTTGGTAACACAGGAGACCTGATGACCATGGTGACGTCTTGATGTCAGGGACACTAAAAGCGCCACCCAGGGGAAAGGAGTTATTTCTGTTATGTTCGCATTATCCCTACAAACTTGGACTCGGGTTGCTGAATTCTTATTCACGGTTTACTGCGCCCTTAATATCCAGATTTTTCTCATTTGCGAAGTGAGTATATTCTACACAGATGGATTCTTGGACGATGTTGATTAATGGAGGTGGTGGCGTACAGCAGTTGGGGGGAGATCTTGTGGGACAGCCCAACGAGGCAGGAGCTCGGGGTTCGAGTCCCACGCCAGGGCCAGAATATTGCTCCTGTCGTGCAGGCGAGGGCCTGACCCGATCGAGTGTAAAATGATGGCGTGGGGGGTGTGGGGGGGACATCATCGCGCGCCCCCTGCGATGTTTCGGTTGGTGGGCGCGTGTGTGACAGTTAACAGGCCTGTTGAAGCCATTAAAGATCTAACTGAAGTCAATCTCTCGCTGCCCGCCCAGCCTTACGGTAGGCGGGGTGGGTGAAAAAGGCCGAGCGGCCTTCGCGTTTTTAGCGAAACCTCATCCACGGGTGGGACGAGGTTTCCATCCGTCATTAAAAATGAAATTAAAAATTTTCCAACTAATTTCTAACATGTCCCTGCTCCTGTGACAAGATTCACACGAGGGGATGTGTTAACATCTCTAAAAATCTTTTTTACTTCCAGCTTCAGGGAGCTTTGAACTTGCAGGGTCGCTCTCCACCCCCCCCACATCGCCCCTCACACAGGCAGCGCTGCAGCTCGCCTTTCACGCTGGGCAGGCTTTAAGATCGCGTCCCGATCATGGGCGGCAGTCGGCTTCCGCCCCCCCCCCGCCCCCCCACCATGAAGCCGCCCGACGAGGGCAAAATTCCCACCCAGGACTCGATGGCTCATAACCCAGCCGCTCAACTCAACTCAGCCTTGGAACTCCTTCCAACGCGCCCAGGGCAGGTGGTAAGAGCCAGAGAGGCTCCTTGTCAGTCTTGCTTCACCCCTCAAGCTATAGCCCCTGGTCTTCCAGCTCGTGACCTGTCCCAGGGCAGATGAGCTCTGGAAACAGGCGCGTTTGCCTGTGGGAAGAAGTACTGGGGAAGCAAGCTCCTCTTTCACATTTGTTCAGATCAGTCCTGCTCCAAAGCATTTGGGATGAGAGAATTTTTGGATGCCTGATCGTATGTTCATCACGTTTAGAAGCTTTCCCGTAACTCGTCTCCATCAAATTGCGGGGACAACGTTCCTGTTGTGATAAGCACTGAATCCAGAACGCACAAAATGGTGACATGAATACTGGCCTCCCACCGTCTACCCACTTTCATCTCCGCGGAACCGTCAAGACCATCAGTGCAGCGCAGTCTGAAGTTTGCGTGTTCAAGCCCACTCTAGAACCTGAGCATCTAATCTGAGCTAACGTCTCAGCGCATCGTCCAGAGAGAGGGTGCGGCGTTGGTGAGGTAGCTAATCTTTTTAGCAGATCTAATGGTTCAGGTGAGGCGTTAAATTGTCTGGGATACCAGTTGAAGAAAAGTAGGGATGCCTTGTCCTTCCTCCAGCGCTGTTGTCAGATTTATGTAGACTATCACCTCACCGCTCTTGGTAGGGTTTTGCCGTTTTCCAAATAAATCCTGTGTTTGCCCACTTCCTCCCTCTCCCCACCCCTATGACTAGTCGCCATGCTTCAAAGAAGTTCCATTGTCTGAGCAGCTAGAGATGTTTCTGAGATATGAGGTTTCCTAACTTGGAAATATATCACCGTTCCTTCACTGTCGCTAGTCCAAAGGCCTGGAACTCCCTCCCTAACAGCACTGTGGGTGTACCTACACCGCGTGGTTCAAGAAGGCAGCTCACCACCACCTTCCTGAGGGCAATTAGTGATGGGCAATAAATGCTGGGCCCAGCCAGCGAAGCCCACCTCCCATAAATGAATTATTTTTAAAAAGTAATGCAAGCTCTATCTGCAACTCTTCTCCCTCCCTCTTGTCCCACCTCTGTCCTTTTCTTCTCTCTCTATCCACTCTCCAACATTTAATTCACCATTATAACCAGCCTTAAAGTGAAACCTCCTGTTATCCCTGAATCGGGGAGCAGTTTCCTATCTGCCTCGGTCCACCTTTTAAAAGGTGAAGCCAGAAATTCTCCCATTTGACATGTGAATGTTGCAATGCGGGTTACCCTCACAGCTTGCTTTCCTGGCACCGGCTGTTGCTGAGAGACCAGAAATACAGCCGTGAGCTGCAATTTGCCTGTATTTGTATCTAGTGTGTGTTTGATCTGACTGCTTCGTAAGTGTTTGCTGTCCACCTTTGGTGCTGACCGTTGTTCTTTGCTGTCTCGTGGTCCTGTCTGCAAGAGCGTTACCAGCTCTTCCTCGCTCATCAAACGTAAAAGTGCCAGGAGGAGTTTGATTTTGTTTACCCTCCCCTCTTTTGCCAAGCTATCTTTTTTTTTATTTTCTGACCTGCGCGAATCTTCATGGTCAAATAAAAAGAAGCAACTTCTTTGAAAGCTATAACGACTGTTTCCTGGTTCGACGCGCTAGGTAATCCCATGCGCTATTGCCCACGTTAACTTGCATGTTGTAGCTTCTGGCTTGACATTCTGTGATTACAAACGTAGCCAACAGAGGGAGCTCAGCCCCAGAGGTGAGCTCTTGGCTTGAACGTCCAGGACCCAACAATTTTAATTTGTGGTAACGTTACTGAATAAACTTAATAACGTTTGGTTGACCTGTGTGAATCTTAATGAACAGGCTGGTTTCAACTCCTGAGGAAAGCCTGTATTTAAACACACTCGCATTTTAAATGGAGTGCTTGGTCAATGAGCTGACGCAGTGCTCAGATGAAGGATTAAAATGAAATTTGTGTATCCTTCTGAAGGGGGATGAGGGACGAGCGGCAAATGTTGACCTGGCCACTGACGCTCACATCCCATGAAAGGTTAAAAGGAAAAAATGGTCGGTGTAGACCCAACCTGATTTGCTTCGTATTTTACTTCCATCAGTCGTATACGGTTATTGTCCGTGTAGTAGTTTTCCCATCACCTTACACACAGTTAATGGCCTGTCTCAACTGATCAGCTGCCTTTGTGTTTTTTGTTATCACAAGACTCAACTATTCCAGAGCGCTTGGCCATGAATCTTCCCCCCTGCAACCCCCACACCCCCCACCACCCACCCAACCCCCACCACCCAACCCCCACCTACACCCCCAACCCCCACACCCCCCACCACCCAACCCCCACAGCCCCCCCCCACCACCCAACCCCTACACATCCCCCCAACCCCCACAGCACCCCCCCACCACCCAACCCCTACACACCCCCCCCCAACCCCCACAACCCCCCACCACCCAACCCCCACAGCAGCCCCCCCACCACCCAACCCATACACCCACCCCCCCCACGCCCCCTACCACCCAAACAGTTCTGCAATGGGACAGCTTTTCGTTGCCCTGATTGGCCACCCCCATCAAAATGCTCTGATTGGCTAGTCAGGGATTTCCATGGACATGCTCATATGAAAGCGGTTTGAAACTGCTCTGGCGTGTGCATGTGGTGCGTTGGAGCTACTGTCTGTGGGCGGGTGGAAATGGCCCTTGGAAAAGAAAGCTTCCATACAAGCACGTGCATGGAAGTCCCTGATTGGTCATTCCATCAGAACATTCCGATTTGGCCAATTAGGGCATTGAAGCATGAACCAATCAGGGCAGTGAAAAGCTGTCCCATTGCAGAACGCCGCCCTCACACCTTCTCCTCCCTCCCAGAAACATGATAGGGTCCCCCCTGTCCTCACTTGTCACCCCACCAGCCTCCGCATTCAAAGGATCATCCTCCGCCATTTCCGCCAACTCCAGCATGATGCCACCACCAAACACATCTTCCCCTCACCCCCCTATCGGCATTCCATAGGGATCATTCCCTCTGGGACACCCTGGTCCACTCCTCCATCACTCCCAACATCTCAACCCCCTCCTATGGCACCTTCCCATGCAACCGCAGAAGGTGCAACACCTGCCCCTTCACTTCCTCTCTCCTCACCGTCCAAGGGCCCAAACACTCCTTTCAAGTGAAGCAACATTTCACTTGCACTTCCCTCAATTTAGTCTACTGCATTCGCTGCTCCCAATGCGGTCTCCTCTACACTGGAGAGACCAAACACAGACTGGGTGACCGCTTTGCGGAACACCTTCGGTCTGTCTGCAAGCACGACCCAGATCTCCCTGTTGCTTTCCATTTCAACACCCCACCCTGCTCTCATGCACACATGTCTGTCCTTGGCTTGCTGTATTGTTCCAGTGAAGCCCAACGCAAACTGGAGGAACAACATCTCATCTTCCAGCTAGGCACTTTACAGCCTTCCGGATGGAATATTGAGTTCAACAATTTTAGATCATGAACTGTCTCCTCTATCCTCACCCCTTTTTGATCTCCTTTTTTCAAATATTTATTTTTCAATTTTAATTTTTTCTCACCCATTTCTATTATTATTTTTAAAATTTATTTCCATTCATTGTTTTATCTCCACCTTTTAGCCTATTTCCATCCCTTCACCCCACCCCACCCCCACCAGGGCCATCTGTCACTTGCTCACCCTGCTTTCTACTCTCAAAGTCACCATTAGCACCTCTGTTAGTCAGTATCACCATCATCAACACCCCTTCGACCTTTTGTCTATGACATCTTTTGCAATCTCTGCCTCCACCTATCACTGACCTTCTATCCAGCTTCAACTGTTTTCCCCCCACCCCCAAACAGTATATATTTCACCACATTTCTACTTCTCTTTAGTTCTGAAAAAGAGTCATACAGACTCGGAAATGTTAACTCTGCCCTTCTCTCCACAGACGCTGTCAGACCTGCTGAGTTTTTCCAGCAATTTTTATTTTTGTTTTTGTTGCCCATTGTAGAACTGTTGGGGGAAGAAAACAATTACATTCAGCTTCCCATCGTCATGAACTCGCCCTCCCCAAACATTCTATGAAGTACTTGGGGTTTTGATCCAATATATGACATTATCGGTTTTAAGACAGCCCTTTGACTGATCAGTTTTTACTTTTACATGTTTAATGAATTGGAGTTTAACTTGATCATAATCAATGGCTCCAATTGATTCAGCTTCCCAGTATTGACCAAGTTAATTTAAGGCTTTTTAATTAAACATTAGCATTCCAGCTTGTGTGGAGTTTTTCTTAAATTAATTATAGGTTGTTTGGCCATGGGACCCCACCAGGATAGTGGTGTTTGATTTATTGCAAACAATTTACAGCACAGGCACAGGCCATTCAGCCCAGCTGGTCCATGCTATGCCCATCATGAACCTTCTCCCACCTCCCTTCCTCTTACTCTATCAGCATGTCCTTCTAATCCTTTCTTCCTCATAAGTGTACCTTTGTTTCCCTTAAATGCATCTATGCTATTCATCCCATTCACTCCCTGTGGGAGCAAATTCCACACTTTCACCACCCTCTGGGCAAAGAAGTTTCTCCTGAATTTCCTGTTGGATTTATTAATGACTAGCTTATATTTATTCCTCCCTGGTGTGTTAATAGGATCCACGCTGGTTGGTGAAGTCAAAACTAAGACACAGAGCCTTTCATTGCTGAGAGAGTTTATTGGCTTTCTTCAGTGTCAACACTCCTCATATCCCCAGTGTCCCAGATATCCCCTATTTATATGTGTTCAAATACCCGTCACCTTTTTCCTTTAACAACGTACTTGACATTAACAAAGCTTAACAATGTCATTGATAAGACAATGACATAGCATTTGCTCTCCTCCCTAAGTGGGAAACTACAGCTGAGGTTTTAACTCATTCAAAATCCATCCACTTGCACAGAGTTAAAATCAGGCCATTATTTTTCTTTTCAAAGTCTACGTACCCTATCAAACCCTTTCATAATGTTATAAAGCACTATCAGGCCAGAGCAGCCTATATGTTTCCTTTAAGAGATTTTACTGAATTAACCTGTATTTTTTATGTAGCTCAGAAAGTCTAGGTTTGAAACGCTTCACCAAAGTTAAATTTAGTTACATAAAATTAAATTGAGTACAGAAATAGGCCATTCAGCCCAGGTGATCAGTGCTTGTGTTTATATCCCACCCGAATACATGTATCATCTCGGGCATGAACCAATGAAGCGGCATTTTCCTCACCCAATGGGAACACTCCATCTGACAGAGGCACCTCGTGAATGAACTGCCTAAATTGGCTGTGATAAATAGCAGCCCATCCATTGCTGTCTTTAATGTACATTTGCAAACATGTAGGAAGTGCGTGTGTGAGATCACTCAGTGACATATGGACAGACCGTGCATTAAAGTGGCTTAATCACCAAAGTGGAAGTATACAGTACTCGGGTAGGTAATGTTGCTGGTAAAGCCAGGGATATAGCCTGTTCTAGAAACAACGCAGATTAAGTTGCAATGCTGTTAGGGTTCAGGCAAGATGAGGGACCACAATAGTTCACCACAGTTGGGCAGGCACCCACTTACAAAGTGGTGGCGGTATGTTCCTCTTGCTCTGAAGAAGGGTCACACAGTCTAGAAATGTTAGTTCTGTCCCTCTCTCCACAGATGCTGCCAGACCTGTGTTTTTCCAGCATCTTCTGTTATTGCTTCAGGTTCCCCTTGCTCCAGTTTCTTGCTCCTTTTCTGTTCTAGTTCCAAGTGAAGTTAATGACTGTTACCCCTCCCACTTCTACTCTTGGATCTTATATTGGTTGTAGCGAGAGAGGTTGTGGGTCAGACTACAGATAGGGCAAAATGTGTATAACCACAGTTACCTTAGTAACATTCCCACCCAAGTTGCAATAAGTGTCTCTGATGGAGTAACATCTGCTCTTCTCTACTTTTGCCACATTTATTTCATGTGTAAGCTCTCGAGTAAAAGATTTGAATCCTGGCCGCCTGCCAAGTTCCTTTCTTATTTTCAAGTCGGTGAAGGTTTAAGTCCACTTGTGGGAAAGTGAAAGCAGCAGGTAGGGAGGTGATGGAAAGCCACAGGAGTGGGAGAAAAACTGACCCTACAACATGTAGAGAGTCATCCTGCTTTGAAAAAAGCATCTCCTTGCTAGACGACATTGTCAATTAATTTCAAGGGTCACTCAATTGAAGTGAGATTTGGGGGCCTTAGAAAGCCTTGTTTGCCGATGTGTGCACAGGGTCCATCGTTCTGCACGCTGCCTAGTTACATCTGGCAATGCTGAGTGCTTTGAGAATGTTGAGGGTCTCAGTCCCCCTGTGCTGTCGAATGCAGGCCACCTGCTATTCGTTTGTGACCCATCTCCACACCCTCCCACCAGGATGATGGCAAGTTGCTCTGGAAAGTGCAGGCAAGCTAAATCCTCTCCAAAGCGTTCAGGATAAACCTGCTTGATTGTGAACAGTGTCGACTGTGGTTCAGTCAGAAGTACTCTCGCCCGAGGGTCTGTGGGCTTAGGGTTTCAGTCCTGACACCCGGGTAGATGTAAAAGATCCCATGGCACTACTCCCGCATGAGCAGGGGAGTTCTCCTCTTTTATGTCCCAGTCAATATTTATCCCACAACCAATATCACTTTATATAAAAAAAAAAACCCCGGATTATCCAGCCGTTACCTTACTGCTGTTTGTGGGAGATTGCTGCGTGTAAATTGGTTCCTTATACGACAGCAGTGATTGTACGTTAAAAGTACTTGGTTCATTGCCTGGTGTGGTTGAGGAGTCCCTCTGGGACATGCAGCCTCTGCAGGGGAAGACGGTGGGCTGAGAAACAGCAGGCAACGCTCGACACAGAGTTGACAACCATTGCTTAGACCATGGCCATACCGGGCGAAGGCTGCCACCATTTCACTGGCTGTAAAACACTTCGGGACCTCCTGAGGTTGAGAAAGGCGTTGTGTAAACGCCAATACTTTCTTTCATTTGTAATTATGATGTCAAATCACGCTGCAGCGAGGAGTGAGTTCATGGGGCATGAGCACGAGACTCCAGAAGTATTTCTTTACAAAGACGATGATAGCTACTTGAAGCTAATTGCCTGGAAAAGCGGCTTGAAGTGAGGACATCACTGGGCTCAAGGGATGGTCGCCGAATTGGACGGAAAAAGAGCTTCCATCCAATCATGCCAGGAGATGAAATTCCAAGTGGCCATTGACTACCAAATGACTGGTCAATTACATTTCATCACGGTACCCTCGTTGTCCACTGTGGTAACTGGGGGTATGGCCCCTCCCTTCTGTCAATCGGAGGTCACGTGATGTATTGCGGGGGGCTCCGACCAGTGAGTTTTTAGCGCGGGCAATCCAGGCCGAGGGGGAGGGGGTGGGAGGGGAAGTGGGGGGTGGGTTGGGATGGGGTGGGGAGGGGAGATAGCTTCCTGATGCATTCTGGCCAAGGGTGAAGGCATCTGTAAACCTCTCCGTAATAAAGTTAACTGTTTCTTGATGAAACCTGCCTGCTCTGTCGAGTCATCACAATTGGTGACGAGAGTAGAATCAGCTCTGACTCTGCGCCTCGCCCTGTTACTGTGGGTACATCGAAATTTAAAACGAAAGCCAATCACCAGTCCTGCCGCTCTTTGGCAGAATTGATCCCTATGATGCCACGATGGAAGACACTGGAGCCGGTCTGTAGAGTGCCTTGAATTTTACTCTGTGACAGACGAGATTAGCGTGGAAGAGAAGCAGAGAGCGATCCTCCTGAGCGTGTGCGACAGTAAAAGATACAACCTCATTCACAGCTCGACAGCCCCGAACGCGCCCATTTCCAAGTCCGGTAACGAGTTGGTGGACCTCGCGAAAACACACTTCCGGCCGAAGCCATCCGTAATAACGCAGTGTTTCAAATTTAATTCAGGAGTTAGGGCCCCAGCGGGAGTCCTTCACGACCCTATGTCGCCAACCTCAAGCAGTTAACAGAACACTGCAACTCTGGGGAGGCGGGGGGGGGGGGCGCACGAATCGATGATGATGCGGGACCGATTGGTTTGTGGAGTTGGGGACGATGCCGTACAGCGCTGTCTACCCGCCGAGGTCAATATCGACTTTAAGCGCGCCCTAGAAATCTCCCTTGCCATGGAAAGTGCCGCGAGAGACTCGCGGGCCATGCCACACGTGGGAAAATGGTGCCGTCCTTCATGTTGGCCGGGTACCCCCCCAACCCCCCCCAACCCACCGAGTGTGGCGTGAAAGCCAGACCTGCAGACGTAAAGCGCGGTTCAATGTCCGCGGTGAGAAACATTAAAAAGCCTAGCGGAAATGATTCAGCAGCGAGTTCAGCAGACGTGGGGGTAACCACAGAGCAGCGGACGGCCTGTAAATTCAAAGAGGCAGAACACCCATTACCGTCACCTGAAGGGCCACGTGGTTAGGCAATGCCGGACAAAGCTGAAGTAGTCTGGGAAACAGCAGACAAACTTGGTAGAAGTAAGGGGTACAGCAAAGGCTGAAGCTGCTGCCCCTGATGTTTGCTCCTTATATAACGTGACTGCTATGAAGACCAAACCGACCACTGTAACAGTGCAATGAGAAGCTGCTGAAAGTGGAAGCGGACACAGGTGCCTTGCGCACAGTGATGGGAGAGCACACTTACAGGTACCTTTAACGAAGGAAGGCGGCCAATAAATCTGGAGCGGACAACTGCTAAATACACTGGAGAATCCATTCAGGTAAAGGGCATCGCCACAGCCCCAGTCTCTTACCAGCAACAGGCAGCCCAGCTGCCTGTGATAATAATGAAAGGAGAAGGACCCAGTTTTTTAGCTCGGGATTGGCTACTGAAGATCAAATTCAACCGGTCTGAGATGTTCCGCCCAAAGTCAGCTGGAGTTCCAGAACTTCTGAGAAAATACAGCACGGTTTGAACCAGGGAAGTTAGAAGGCGTGCAGGCCAGGATAGATGTGGAGCCACAGGTGACACCTCGTTTCTTCAAGGCAAGACCTGCACCTCGTACAATGAAAGTAAAGGTTGACCAGGAGCTGTGCCAGTTAGAAAAGCTGGGCATTGTCTGGCCTGTTCAATTCTCGGAACGAGCTGCCCATAGTTCCAGTGGTTAAGCCTAACCGTACCATACATATCCGTGGAGAATATAAATTGACCGTAAATAAGGCAGCCAAACTAGACAAGTGCCCTAACCCAAGGATAGATGACTTATATGGCATACTGGCTGGAGGCAAGTCCTATATAAAATTGAATATGAGCCATGCTTAGCAGCAACTGGAGCTGGGTAGCACATCGAGGGAGTGCATAACCATTAACACACACCAGGGTCTCTATCACTACACCCATCTACCCTTCAGGGTCTCGTTGGTGTGTGCAATCTTCCAGAGAACAATGGAGAGCCTTTTGCAAAGACTCGTACGGGTAATTGTGTCCTCATCACGGGGTTAACCGAGGCAGACCGCTTGACCAAGCTAGAGGAGGTGCTAAGGAGGTTCATGGGAGCCAGCGCATGGTTAAAGAAGGAAAAGTGCACTTTTCAGGCACCATTAGTCACATTTCTTGGCCACAGATTGGACGTCATGGGTTTGCATCTGATAGAAGATAAAGTTCAGGCAATAAAAGATGCCCCATCACCATCCAGTGTGTAACAGAATCCAAGTCCTTCCTGGGCATGGTCAATACTACAGCCGCTTCTTAGCTAACCTATCAACCGTGTTGGCACCGTTACACTCGTTACTAAAAAATTAACCAACGTTGGTCTTGGGGTCACAACAGGAAGAAACCTTCGTGAAAGCAAAGGAATTGTTGCATTCGTCATGTCTATTGGCACACCACGACCCATCGAAAGAACTGATATTAACTTGTGATGCCTCTCCGTACAGGGTGGGAGCTGTGTATTCCCTTAAAATGGAAGATGGGTCAGAAAGGCTCATTGCCTCGAGAACCCTCTCCACAGCTGAGAAGCATTATTCCCAGCTAGAAAAGGAAGGTGATATTCGGGGTGAAGAAATTCCACCAGTACCTGCATGGTTGCCATTTCTCCATTGTGTCAGACCATAAACCATGAATGGGTTTATTCAGCGAGGACAAGGCCATCCCACCAATAGCATGATGGGCTCTGACATAATCTGCGTACGAGTATACTTTTATGTACCGTCCTGGCACACACATTGCATCTGCAGATGTCCTCCATCGTCTCTCATTGCCAGACAGTATTGTGCAGACTCCTGTTCCACAGGAATTAGTGCGATTATTACATTTCTCAGATTCTTCGCCTGTGTGTGTGTGTGTGTGAAACAAATTAGAAATTGGATGAACAGAGATCCAACATTATTGAAAGTCAGAGACTTTGTCTTAAAAGGTATGGCCAAACTCACCTGTCTCTGAAGAATTGAGACCATTCCATGTCAGACAGACGGAATTGAGCTGCCAAGGTGGGATTTTGTTGCGGGGGTCAAGAGAGGGGGTCCCACCACAAGGCAGAGAGACGCTCTTGACAGAGCTCCACAGTACCCATCCTGATATATCAAAAATGAACCGGTTTGCATGGAGCTATGTGTGGTGGCCAGGTGTTGCTGGAGATATTGAAAGCTTGGTCCAGCACTGTCCCCACTTTCAGCGACAACAGAGATTCCAGCTCCCCTCCATCTGTGGGAGGGGCCTGGTCAACCCTGTGTTCAATTACACATCGATTACATAGGACCATTCTTGGATACCATCTTATTGTTAATTGTAGATGAACATTCCAAACAGATGGACGCGTATCAAGTCAAGTTGCAACTATCGAGAAGCTACCTCACAGTTTGAGCACACATGGCCTACCCGAAATTGTCATTTCAGATAATAGCATTGCTTTTACCCGCACAGAGCTTCAGATGTTTATGGATCTGAATGGAATCCGACACATTAAAACAGCCCCTCACCTCCTCTCATCGAGTGGCCTAGCCGAGAGGGCAGTACAACCTTTTAAGTCTGGTATGAAAAAGCTATCGGAAGGCCCTCTGGAATCGCAACTTTCCCGGTTTCTTTTCAGTTATCGTGCAACACCACATTCGACCACAGGTTCAGCAATGTCGGAGTTATTAATGAAACTCAATCTGCGTACAGGTCTACACCTCATGTTTCCAAACTTAGAGGGGAAGGTGGTGCAGAACCAGAGTAATCAGGAGTTTAACCATGACGTGCACTGAAAAGCTCGCACATTTGGTGTAGGTGACATGGCATACGTGTGGAATTTTGGCACTGGACCCTGTTGGGCTCCTGCAGCTATTGTCTCAGAGACAGTGAGAGATAGAAAACTCTGAAAGCACGTAGATTGCATTCATGCCAGAGAGACATTCCAACAATGAAGTGAGCCACCTGTGATTAAAGTAGAACTGTCAAATGCTGAGGTTTCTGATCGATTTGAGGGAAGGCGGGGCTGTTGTGGTATTGTCACTGGGCTGGTAATCCAGAGACCCAGGGCAACACTCTCGATCCACGGCAGATGGTGAAATTTGAATTCAATAAAAAATCTGGAATTAAAAGTCTAATGATGACCTTGAAGCCATTGTTAATTGTTGTAAAAAAAAACCATCTGGTTCACTAATGTCCTTTAAGGAAGGAAATCTGCCGTCCTTACCTAGTCTGGCCTACATGTGACTCCAGACCCACAGCAATGTGATTGACTCTTAAAATGCCCTCTGAAATGGCCTAGCAAGCCATTCGATTCCCAAGGGCAATTAGGGATGGGCAATAAGTGCTGGCCTAGCCAGCGATGCACCCCGCCCCCCCTCCCATGAACAAATTTTTAAAAAAGCCAAATATCCCTGAAGAGTTGCCAAATCCTGAACTGCCTAGTTCCAATGATGTGTCTCATACTGCGGTTCCAGACCCCGTCGATCCTGTGCAGGAACCTGCAGTGGTAGAGCTACGCCGCTCTAGCCGCATAAGAAGAGCACCACAGAGCACCTGAAATTGTATTGCATTGTTCAAATGTTTTCCTGTAAATAGAATTTGTTAAAAAAAACTAAAGGGGGGTGGGAACTGACGATATAGCCCCTCCCTTCTAAGATCAGGGGTCATGTGATGTACTGTGTGGGGTCTGACCAGTGAGCTTTTAGCGCGGACAATCCGAGGGGCAGAACTTCCTGATGAGAGCCCTGGTCGAATGCGAAGGCATCTGTAAATCGCTCTGTAATAAAGTTAACTGTTTCTTGACGAAACCTGTCTGCTCCTGTCGAGTGATCACATCCACCTTTTTTTTTAACAATATTGACGATTTCCCTCTCTGCTCATATACTGCTCCACCCTCATGACGGCCCGGAGAATGTGTCTGCGGGTGGGTGTGGCTGGGTGGGAGGGGTGAAATTGAGGCTTATCACATATATCGAAGCAGTAAATGGAGTATGAGGAGTCAGGAAGATGTGCCCTGGAGCCCGAGAGTCTTGGGGTTAGAAAGTTCCTCGATAGTTTGGATTTGCTCTCTCATTCCTGTTTCTGCTTTACAGGGGGAGCTGGGTAAACCAGGACAAAAAGGCAGCAAAGGAGACAAAGGAGAGTCCGTGAGTAACGATTTCGGCTGTACTTTAGATGAAGAGTGTGTCGCACTGAATTAATAATTAGATGCAATCTGTTACCACAGAAGGTCTCATCCATTGATCCCAATAGTTCAGCTCAACATTCATGATTCCATGTCGCTTTTTGAAGATGAGTATGGGTAGTTCTCCCTCGATCCAGTCCGATATTCTTCAGTGAAAACAGAATAGCTGATCACTCATCTCATTTCTGGTGATTTGCTCATGGGATTTTTGCCTGTATAGAGACAGATGGGCATAGCAATAATAAATAGTGCGTATGTAATGCACATATGGAAAGATGCTGTAAGTACAAAGGGGTATTATAAGAAATAAGGTGGGAGCTATTTTCTGTCCAAATTTGGACCACTCGAGCTTTTGAACAGATCCACTATCATCAATAGCCCTAAAATGTGTAGTTTGTGATTGTCCGTGAGATCTTGTTGCTGAGACCGCTCGGATTTTCCTCTGTAGCAAAGTGTATCCTAAAACAGCTCTCTGCAGGTAGGCGGTGCCGTAGTGGTATTGACAAGTAATCCAGGGACCCAGGGCAATGCTCTGGGGACCCGGGTTCGAATCCCACCACGGCAGATGGTGAAAGTTGAATCAATAAGTACCTGGAATTAACGGTCTGATGTTGATCATTGTCAATGGCTGTAAAAACCCATCTGGCTCACCAACGCCCTTTAGGGAAGGAAATCTGCCATCCTTACCTGGTCTGGGCCCACATGTGACTCCAGACCCACTGCAATGTGGTTGACTCTTAAAAATGCTCTCTGAACAAGGGCAATTAGGGATGGATAATAAATGCTGGCCCAGCCAGCGATGCCCACATCCCATGAATGAATATAAGAAAAGATAAATGCCATGACTTACCACACTTGTTGGTGGAACTCAGCTGCAGTCACAGTTTGATTAATGCTTGAATTGGAGGCAGCATGAGGTTTAAAGGATCAATTCTAATTTAATATTAACACCTTTTCTCTTCCATTACAGGGTCCCCCAGGGCCTATAGGAATACAAGGCCCAATTGGACACCCTGGTCCCATTGTAAGTATTAATTGCATTTGAATTTCTTCCCCTTCGCTGCTCGGCTGAGGGTCGGTCTATGATATGCTTGCACATTCATTTATATGCTCCACATAATGGGCCAATAAGACTGCTAGTACAGCCTGGTACTGAGGTCAAGTGTCAAGGTCAGAAAAAGAGATCCGAGAGTGACATAGCCCGATAAAGCCGGAATTGTGACGCGAGTTGAAATTATAGGTCAAGTTTCAGCTCGATATTTTCCAGATTAGTGTCTCCAAAGGAAGACTACATTTCAAGGCATGTTGGCTAGATTCCCAGTCATATGTGATCTTTCTTTGCAAGGGCCTTGTTTGAGGAGGGGGTGGGGGGGGTGCGGTGGGGTGTGGTTCCGAATTTAATTAAGGTGAGGCTTATTGTACTGGAGCAGATCATGATGCTAACAAGGTTGCTCTAAGTTTCATGGTTTGATCAGGACAATCTCGATGACTGAATTTGTTTAACTTTGAGCAGCGACTCGGAGAAATCTGCACAGAACCTGTGCCACTCGCATGCCAGAGTTTAGAAAGGTGCATGTTTGCTGCTCTTTCTGTACACTGGCTGACGGTACAAGCCCTGTGCCACAAGTGGTACAGTGCTTTTGAGGCACACCTCCCACTGAATTCACAGCTATGAGCTAAGTGTACAGTCTGGGCTGTACAACAGGAAAGAGAGAGAGATCGGAAGAATAACAGCCTTTTTTTTTTAGGGCATCACTTGTTCAGCTGTGACCTGTTGATATATCGTGTGAATGATTTTGACCAATCGGTCCAAATGTCAGGAACTATATTGTTATGCCGATGTACACATATATATCCAGAATGCCACATCACTCACTACTGCGTTACAGTTAGGGTTACCGAGCAACGACGTTAGTCCGCGTCACTTGGTGTGATCTGAGAAGTACGTTCGAAGGAAGTTCCAGCCTTTATGTCTAAACATGTGACCATTTGAAGTGTCTGGGAATCACAGGACATATCTCTCTCAGTTTACCCCCTGTCCGCCAGTTAGTCAGCGGTGATTTGTGTGTCCATATAGGGTTCTGATGGTGATCCGGGACCGAGAGGCTATCAGGGAATGCGTGGACAGAAAGGCGACGATGGAGTTCGTGGACTCCCAGGTTCCTCTGGCCCTGTTGGACTTCAGGTAACTGAACTACGTAAGGCTCCGCTCAGCGGGAGCACAATTCCCAGCCGCCGGCACAGAGGCCTTTGTTCCATAACCCTTCAGAAAAATGAGGGGGGGGCGGTGGGGCTTAGGGTTAGGGTTAGTGGGGTGGGTGGGGGAAGCTGGTATCAACTTAGAAATTGAGGATAATGGGAGGCAAATGCCTGTGTGGAGAAAATCTACACAAAACCACTAAAAGAGAACGAGGAGATTTGGGAAATCGAGGGGATTAACAGATAAGAGGAAGGAAGGTGGAGTAAGTTGAGAAAACTAGAGCAGAAGGCTGTGCAAGCTCTTAAACCAGGGGGGTGGGTGGCAGCTCAGGTTGTCCAGTAACCCTGCTCTTCTTAAAGAGGGTGCACAGCTCATTTCTACATCACAGTTACATAAGGCGCTAGGTGAATGACTGCATTCAGATCTGGACCCCACACCTCTGGGTGGGGAGGGGGAGTTGGTGGGGGTGGGGGTTGCGGGAGGGGAATGTGTTGCCCACCCAGCTGCACAGGTTCATCAGATTCTGGAACCGAAAGGGTTAAATTACGATGGGAGGCTGCACTGACTAGGCCTGCGCTCCCTTGAAGACGAAGGGGTGACCTCATTTAAGTGCTTAAGATGATTAAAGGATTCGATAGAGAAGAAACTGTTTCCGCTGGTGGGGGGGAGTCCAGAACAAGGGGGCAGAACCTTAAAATTCGAGGCCGGCCATTCAGGGGTAATGTCAGGAAGCACCTCCTCTCACAGAGTAGTGTACATCTTTAACACTTTCCCCTTAAAAGCTGTAGGCCTCGAATGTCGAATAGCTGTCAGGGGTGGTCAGTGGAAAATTAAAAAAACTGGATTGAGAGGTTTCTTGTTAGCTAAGAATATTGAGGGGTTATGGAACCAAGGTGGGTAACTGGAGTTAAGATACAGATCAGCCGTGGTCTCTTTGAAAGGTAGAACAGACACGAGAAGTTGAATGACTCTTCCTGTTTCCGTGTTCTGAAGTTGAACCATTTGGGAACACCACCACCTGGAAGTTTCCCTCCATCCTGACTTGGAAATATATCGGCCGTTCCTTCACTGTCACTGGGTCAGAATCCTGGAACCCCCTCCCTAACAGCACTGTGGGTGTACCTACACCACATGGACTGCAGCGGCTCAAGAAGGCAGCTCACCCCCACCTTCTTCAGGGTAATTAGGGATGGGTAATAAAATGCTGGGCCCAGCCAGTGACACCCACATCCCATGAATGAATGAAAAAGAAATAACTTCTCCATGGTCTGCTCTGACACTGCCCTCACCTACTTCCATTATGACATGTCCCAACGCAACTAGAGTAACTCCTGGTGTGTCTTCACCTCCTGTTCATGTTCCCACTTTGGAGAATTACCCAAAGCCTGACTTTGACCCCCCCCCTCCTTTTTTCAAGTTAATGCTGTCCCTCAGCGATGCCGTCTCTGGGCACAGAGCCAACTCCCACATGTATTGTGATAGCACCCAGTTCTACCACCCCCCAAAACAGCCTCCATGCCTCAGTGGGCTGTTTGATTCTTGGTTGCTTGTCTGATATCAACTCATGGATGGGTCATAACTTTTGGCAAATTAACATCAAGCTGAAGCCCCATGAGCAAGAAAGTTCTCCCTGGATTAATATTTATCCCTTAACCAATGTTGTAAAGGTGGCCGAGTGCTACTATTAATGATAGAGCTGATCTGCAGACACTTCTTGGGTGGAAACATTAAGTTTATTTGCAACATATTCAGCAGCAACTACCCACGTGTTTTCACCTCCAACTCTAACTCTACACTACTGAACATGTTGAGGTTTATATGAATATACGGCTGAGGTAGCCCACACTACTCTCCTATTGGTTACTGCAGGTCATGTGATCTTAAGTATTATTCTTAAAAGTAATTCTGTACTAAATACTAAATCTGTAATTACTACAACCTACATCACTAAAACAGATTCACCCTGACCAGTCGTGTCACTGACTGACAAAGGCTTTAGGGCGTATCGATGTTGGGTTTCTGGTTCCTTCTTCTTGTCTTTGTTTCTCTCCCTTTCCCTTTTTTTTCACCTTTGCGCATACTCTCCTTTCTCATTCTCTTTCTTCTGTTTCTCTCTCTCTTTTTCTTAATTTCCTTCCCCTACTCTCCATTTCCCCCTCTCTCTCTGTTCCCTCTCTCTCTGTTCCCCCTCTCTCTCTGTTCCCCCTCTCTCTCTGTTCCCCCTCTCTCTCCATTTCCCCTCTCTCTCCATTTCCCCCTCTCTCTGTTCCCCCTCTCTCTGTTCCCCCCTCTCTCTCTGTTCCCCCTCTCTCTCTGTTTCCCCCTCTCTCTGTTCCCCCTCCTCTCTCTCTGTTCCCCTCTCTCTCCATTTCCCCCTCTCTCTGTTCCCCCTCTCTCTGTTCCCCCTCTCTCTCCATTTCCCCTCTCTCTCCATTTCCCCCTCTCTCTGTTCCCCCTCTCTCTGTTCCCCCTCTCTCTGTTCCCCCCTCTCTCTCTGTTCCCCCTCTCTCTCTCTCTGTTCCCCCCCTCTCTCCATTTCCCCTCTCTCTCCATTTCCCCTCTCTCTCCGTTCCCCCTCTCTCTGTTCCCCCTCTCTCTCCAGTTCCCCCTCTCTCCTGTTCCCCCTCTCTCCTGTTCCCCCTCTCTCCTGTTCCCCCTCTCTCTCTGTTCCCCCTCTCTCTCCATTTCCCCTCTCTCTCTGTTCCCCCTCTCTCTCTGTTCCCCCTCTCTCTGTTCCCCCCTCTCTCTCTGTTTCCCCTCTCTCTCTGTTCCCCCTCTCTCTGTTCCCCCTCTCTCTCTGTTCCCCCTCTCTCTCTGTTCCCCCTCTCTCTCTGTTCCCCCTCTCTCTCTGTTCCCCCTCTCTCTCCGTTTCCCCCTCTCTCTCTGTTTCTCCTCTCTCTCTGTTCCCCCTCTCTCTGCTCCCCCTCTCTCTCTGTTCCCCCTCTCTCTCTGTTCCCCCTCTCTCTCTGTTCCCCCTCTCTCTCTGTTCCCCCTCTCTCTGTTCCCCCTCTCTCTCCGTTTACCCTCTCTCTGTTCCCCCTCTCTCTCCATTTCCACTCTCTCTCTGTTCCCCCTCTCTCTCCATTTCCACTCTCTCTCTGTTCCCCCTCTCTCTCCATTTCCCCCTCTCTCTCCATTTCCCCCTCTCTCTCCATTTCCCCCTCTCTCTCCATTTCCCCCTCTCTCTCCAGTTCCCCCTCTCTCTCTGTTCCCCCTCTCTCTCTGTTCCCCCTCTCTCTCTGTTCCCCCTCTCTCTCTGTTCCCCCTCTCTCTCTGTTCCCCCTCTCTCTCTGTTCCCTCTCTCTCTCTGTTCCCTCTCTCTCTCTGTTCCCCCTCTCTCTCTGTTCCCCCTCTCTCTCTGTTCCCCCTCTCTCGCTGTTCCCCCCCTCTCTCTGTTCCCCCTCTCTCTCTCTCTGTTCCCCCTCTCTCTCTCTCTGTTCCCCCTCTCTCTCTGTTCCCCCTCTCTCTCTCTCTGTTCCCCCCTCTCTCTCTGTTCCCCCTCTCTCTCTGTTCCCCCTCTCTCTGTTCCCCCTCTCTCTGTTCCCCCCTCTCTCTGTTCCCCCTCTCTCTCTCTCTGTTCCCCCCCTCTCTCCATTTCCCCTCTCTCTCCATTTCCCCTCTCTCTCCGTTCCCCCTCTCTCTCTGTTCCCCCTCTCTCTCTGTTCCCCCTCTCTCTCTCTCTGTTCCCCCCCTCTCTCCATTTCCCCTCTCTCTCCATTTCCCCTCTCTCTCCGTTCCCCCTCTCTCTGTTCCCCCTCTCTCTCCATTTCCCCTCTCTCTCCAGTTCCCCCTCTCTCTCTGTTCCCCTCTCTCTCTGTTCCCCCTCTCTCTCTGTTCCCCCTCTCTCTCTGTTCCCCCTCTCTCTCTGTTCCCCTCTCTCTCTGTTCCCCCCTCTCTCTCTGTTCCCCCTCTCTCTCTGTTCCCCTCTCTCTCTGTTCCCCCTCTCTCTCTGTTCCCCCTCTCTCTCTGTTCCCCCTCTCTCTCTGTTCCCCTCTCTCTCTGTTCCCCCTCTCTCTCTGTTCCCCCCCTCTCTCCATTTCCCCTCTCTCTCCATTTCCTCTCTCTCTCTGTTCCCCCTCTCTCTCTGTTCCCTCTCTCTCTCTGTTCCCCCTCTCTCTCTGTTCCCCCTCTCTCTCTGTTCCCCTCTCTCTCTGTTCCCCCTCTCTCTCTGTTCCCCCTCTCTCTCTGTTCCCCCCCTCTCTCCATTTCCCCTCTCTCTCCATTTCCTCTCTCTCTCTGTTCCCCCTCTCTCTCTGTTCCCTCTCTCTCTCTGTTCCCCCTCTCTCTCTGTTCCCCCTCTCTCTCTGTTCCCCCTCTCTCTGTTCCCCCTCTCTCTCTGTTCCCCCTCTCTCTCTGTTCCCCCCCTCTCTCCATTTCCCCTCTCTCTCCATTTCCTCTCTCTCTCTGTTCCCCCTCTCTCTCTGTTCCCTCTCTCTCTCTGTTCCCCCCTCTCTCTCTCTGTTCCCTCTCTCTCTCTGTTCCCCCTCTCTCTCTGTTCCCCCTCTCTCTGTTCCCCCTCTCTCTGTTCCCCCTCTCTCTCTCTGTTCCCCCTCTCTCTCTGTTCCCCCTCTCTCTCTGTTCCCCCTCTCTCTCTGTTCCCCCTCTCTCTCTGTTCCCCCTCTCTCTCTCTGTTTCCCCCTCTCTCTGTTCCCCCTCTCTCTCTGTTCCCCCTCTCTCTCTGTTCCCCCTCTCTCTCTGTTCCCCCCCTCTCTCTCTGTTCCCCCCTCTCTCTCTGTTCCTCCCTCTCTCTCTGTTCCCCCTCTCTCTCTGTTCCCCCTCTCTCTCTGTTCCCCCTCTCTCTCCATTTCCCATCTCTCTCTCTGTTCCCATCTCTCTCTCTGTTCCCCCTCTCTCTCTGTTCCCCCTCTCTCTCTGTTCCCCCTCTCTCTCTGTTCCCCCTCTCTCTCTGTTCCCCCTCTCTCTCTGTTCCCCCTCTCTCTCTGTTCCCCCTCTCTCTCTCTGTTCCCCCCTCTCTCTCCGTTTCCCCCTCTCTCCGTTTCCCCCTCTCTCTGTTCCCCCCTCTCTCTGTTCCCCCTCTCTCTCCATTTCCCATCTCTCTCTCTGTTCCCCCTCTCTCTCCATTTCCCCCTCTCTCTCCATTTCCCATCTCTCTCTCTGTTCCCCCTCTCTCTCTGTTCCCCCTCTCTCTCTGTTCCCCCTCTCTCTCTGTTCCCCCTCTCTCTCTGTTCCCCCTCTCTCTCTGTTCCCCCTCTCTCTCTGTTCCCCCTCTCTCTCTGTTCCCCCTCTCTCTCTCTGTTCCTCCTCTCTCGCTGTCCCCTCTCTCTCTCTGTTCCCCCTCTCTCTCTGTTCCCTCTCTCTCTCTGTTCCCCCTCTCTCTCTGTTCCCCCTCTCTCTCTGTTCCCCCTCTCTCTCTGTCCCCTCTCTCTCTCTGTTCCCCCCCTCTCTCTCTGTTCCCTCTCTCTCTCTGTTCCCCCTCTCTCTCTGTCCCCTCTCTCTCTCTGTTCCCCCTCTCTCTCTGTTCCCCCTCTCTCTCTGTTCCCCCTCTCTCTCTGTTCCCCCTCTCTCTCTGTTCCCCCCTCTCTCTGTTCCCTCTCTCTCTCTGTTCCCCCTCTCTCTCTGTCCCCTCTCTCTCTCTGTTCCCCCCCTCTCTCTGTTCCCCCCTCTCTCTGTTCCCCCTCTCTCTCCGTTTCCCCCTCTCTCTCTCTCCGTTTCCCCCTCTCTCTCTCTCTGTTCCCCCTCTCTCTCCGTTTCCCCCTCTCTCTCTCTCTGTTCCCCCTCTCTCTCTGTTCCCCCTCTCTCCTGTTCCCCCTCTCTCTCTGTTCCCCCTCTCTCTCTGTTCCCCCTCTCTCTCTGTTCCCCCTCTCTCTCTGTTCCCCCTCTCTCTCTGTTCCCCCTCTCTCTCTGTTCCCCCTCTCTCTCTGTTCCCCCTCTCTCTCCGTTTCCCCTCTCTCTCTGTTCCCCCTCTCTCTCTGTTCCCCCTCTCTCTCTGTTCCCCTCTCTCTGTTCCCCCCTCTCTCTCTGTTCCCCCTCTCTCTCTGTTCCCCCTCTCTCTCTGTTCCCCCTCTCTCTCCGTTCCCCCTCTCTCTCCGTTTCCCCTCTCTCTCTCTGTTTCCCCTCTCTCTCTGTTCCCCCTCTCTCTCTGTTCCCCCTCTCTCTCTGTTCCCCCTCTCTCTCTGTTCCCCCTCTCTCCCTCTGTTCCCCCTCTCTCTCTCTGTTTCCCCCTCTCTGTTCCCCCTCTCTCTCTGTTCCCCCTCTCTCTCTGTTCCCCCTCTCTCTCTGTTCCCCCTCTCTCTCTGTTCCCCCTCTCTCTCTGTTCCCCCCTCTCTCTCTGTTCCCCCCTCTCTCTCTGTTCCCCCCTCTCTCTCTGTTCCCCCCTCTCTCTTTGTTCCCCCCTCTCTCTTTGTTCCCCCCTCTCTCTCTGTTCCCCCCTCTCTCTCTGTTCCCATCTCTCTCTCTGTTCCCGCTCTCTCTCTGTCCCCCTCTCTCTCTGTTCCCATCTCTCTCTCTGTTCCCCCTCTCTCTCTGTTCCCCCTCTCTCTCTGTTCCCCCTCTCTCTCTGTTCCCCCTCTCTCTCTGTTCCCCCTCTCTCTCTGTTACCCCTCTCTCTCCATTTCCCATCTCTCTCTCTGTTCCCATCTCTCTCTCTGTTCCCCCTCTCTCTCTGTTCCCCCTCTCTCTCTGTTCCCCCTCTCTCTCTGTTCCCCCTCTCTCTCTGTTCCCCCTCTCTCTCTGTTCCCCCTCTCTCTCTGTTCCCCCTCTCTCTCTGTTCCCCCCTCTCTCTGTTCCCCCCTCTCTCTCCGTTTCCCCCTCTCTCTCCGTTCCCCCCTTTCTCTGTTCCCCCCTCTCTCTCTGTTCCCCTTCTCTCTCTCTGTTCCCCCTCTCTCTCTGTCCCCCCCTCTCTCTCTGTTCCCCTTCTCTCTCTCTGTTCCCCCTCTCTCTCTGTTCCCCCTCTCTCTCTGTCCCCCCTCTCTCTCTGTTCCCCCTCTCTCTCTGTTCCCCCTCTCTCTCTGTTCCCCCTCTCTCTCTGTTCCCCCTCTCTCTCTGTTCCCCCCTCTCTCTCTGTTCCCCCCTCTCTCTCTGTTCCCCCTCTCTCTGTTCCCCCTCTCTCTCTGTTCCCCCTCTCTCTCTGTTCCCCCTCTCTCTCTGTTCCCCCTCTCTCTCTCTGTTCCTCCTCTCTCTCTGTCCCCTCTCTCTCTCTGTTCCCCCTCTCTCTCTGTTCCCTCTCTCTCTCTGTTCCCCCTCTCTCTCTGTTCCCCCTCTCTCTCTGTTCCCCCTCTCTCTCTGTCCCCTCTCTCTCTCTGTTCCCCCCCTCTCTCTCTGTTCCCTCTCTCTCTCTGTTCCCCCTCTCTCTCTGTCCCCTCTCTCTCTCTGTTCCCCCTCTCTCTCTGTTCCCCCTCTCTCTCTGTTCCCCCTCTCTCTCTGTTCCCCCTCTCTCTCTGTTCCCCCCTCTCTCTGTTCCCTCTCTCTCTCTGTTCCCCCTCTCTCTCTGTCCCCTCTCTCTCTCTGTTCCCCCCCTCTCTCTGTTCCCCCTCTCTCTCTGTCCCCTCTCTCTCTCTGTTCCCCCTCTTTCTCTGTTCCCCCTCTCTCTCTGTTCCCCCTCTCTCTCTGTTCCCCCTCTCTCTCTGTTCCCCCCTCTCTCTGTTCCCCCTCTCTCTCCGTTTCCCCCCTCTCTCTCCTCCGTTTCCCCCTCTCTCTCTCTCTGTTCCCCCTCTCTCTCCGTTTCCCCCTCTCTCTCTCTCTGTTCCCCCTCTCTCTGTTTCCCCCTCTCTCTCTGTTCCCCCTCTCTCTCTGTTCCCCCTCTCTCTCTGTTCCCCCTCTCTCTCTCTCTGTTCCCCCTCTCTCTCTGTTCCCCCTCTCTCTCCGTTTCCCCCTCTCTCTCTCTCTGTTCCCCCTCTCTCTGTTTCCCCCTCTCTCTCTGTTCCCCCTCTCTCTCTGTTCCCCCTCTCTCTCTGTTCCCCCTCTCTCTCTGTTCCCCCTCTCTCTCCGTTTCCCCCTCTCTCTCTCTCTGTTCCCCCTCTCTCTGTTTCCCCCTCTCTCTCTGTTCCCCCTCTCTCTGTTTCCCCCTCTCTCTCTGTTCCCCCTCTCTCTCTGTTCCCCCTCTCTCTCTCTCTGTTCCCCCTCTCTCTCTCTCTGTTTCCCCCTCTGTCTCTGTTCCCCCTCTCTCTCTGTTCCCCCTCTCTCTCTCTCTGTTCCCCCTCTCTCTGTTTCCCCCTCTCTCTCTGTTCCCCCCTCTCTCTCTGTTCCCCCTCTCTCTGTTTCCCCCTCTCTCTCTGTTCCCCCTCTCTCTGTTTCCCCCCTCTCTCTCTGTTCCCCCTCTCTCTCTGTTCCCCCTCTCTCTCTGTTCCCCCCTCTCTCTCTGTTCCCCCTCTCTCTCTGTTCCCCCTCTCTCTCCGTTCCCCCTCTCTCTCCATTTCCCCTCTCTCTGTTTCCCCTCTCTCTCTGTTCCCCCTCTCTCTCTGTTTCCCCTCTCTCTCTGTTCCCCCTCTCTCTCTGTTCCCCTCTCTCTCTGTTCCCTCTCTCTCTGTTCCCCTCTCTCTCTCTGTTCCCCCTCTCTCTCTGTTCCCCCCTCTCTCTCTGTTCCCCCTCTCTCTCTGTTCCCCCTCTCTCTCTGTTCCCCCTCTCTCTCTCTGTTCCCCCTCTCTCTCTGTTTCCCCTCTCTCTGTTTCCCCTCTCTCTCTGTTCCCCCTCTCTCTCTGTTCCCCCTCTCTCTCCGTTCCCCCTCTCTCTCCGTTTCCCCTCTCTCTCTGTTTCCCCTCTCTCTCTGTTCCCCCTCTCTCTCTGTTCCCCCTCTCTCTCTGTTCCCCCTCTCTCTGTTTCCCCTCTCTCTGTTTCCCCTCTCTCTCTGTTCCCCCTCTCTCTCTGTTCCCCCTCTCTCTCTGTTCCCCCTCTCTCTCCGTTTCCCCTCTCTCACTCTGTTTCCGCTCTCTCTCTGTTTCCCCTCTCTCTCTGTTTCCCCTCTCTCTCTGTTTCCCCTCTCTCTCTGTTCCCCCTCTCTCTCTGTTTCCCCTCTCTCTCTGTTCCCCCTCTCTCTCTGTTCCCCCTCTCTCTCTGTTCCCCCTCTCTCTCTGTTCCCCCTCTCTCTCTGTTCCCCCTCTCTCTCCGTTTCCCCTCTCTCTCTCTGTTCCCCCTCTCTCTCTGTTCCCTCTCTCTCTGTTCCCCTCTCTCTCTCTGTTCCCCCTCTCTCTCTGTTCCCCCTCTCTCTCTGTTCCCCCTCTCTCTCTGTTCCCCCTCTCTCTCTGTTTCCCCCTCTCTCTCTGTTTCCCCCTCTCTCTGTTCCCCCCCTCTCTCTGTTCCCCCCTTTCTCTCTGTTCCCCCCTCTCTCTCTGTTCCCCCTCTCTCTCTGTTCCCCCTCTCTCTCTGTTCCCCCCTCTCTCTCTGTTCCCCCCTCTCTCTCTGTTCCCCCTCTCTCTGTTCCCCCTCTCTCTGTTCCCCCTCTCTCTCCATTTCCCCCTCTCTCTCTGTCCCCCCTCTCTCTCTGTCCCCCCTCTCTCTCTGTTCCCTCTCTCTCTCTGTTCCCTCTCTCTCTCTGTTCCCTCTCTCTCTCTGTTCCCCCCTCTCTCTCTGTTCCCCCCTCTCTCTCTGTTCCCCCTCTCTCTCTGTTCCCCCCTCTCTCTGTTCCCCCCTCTCTCTGTTCCCCCTCTCTCTCTGTTCCCCCTCTCTCTGTTCCCCCTCTCTCTCTGTTCCCCCTCTCTCTCTGTTCCCCCCTCTCTCTGTTCCCCCTCTCTCTCTGTTCCCCCTCTCTCTGTTCCCCCCCTCTCTGTTCCCCCTCTCTCTGTTCCCCCTCTCGCTCCATTTCCCCCTCTCTCTCTGTCCCCCCTCTCTCTCTGTTCCCCCCTCTCTCTCTGTTCCCCCTCTCTCTGTTCCCCCTCTCTCTGTTCCCCCTCTCTCTGTTCCCCCTCTCTCTCTGTCCCCCCTCTCTCTCTGTCCCCCCCTCTCTCTCTGTTCCCCCCTCTCTCTCTGTTTCCCCCCTCTCTCTCTGTTCCCCTCTCTCTCTGTTCCCCCCTCTCTCTCTGTTCCCCCTCTCTCTGTTCCCCCTCTCTCCTCCATTTCCCCTCTCTCCTCAAGTTCCCCCCTCTTCTCTGTTCCCCCTCTCTCTCTGTTCCCCCCCTCTCTCTGTTCCCCCTCTCTCTCTGTTCCCCCTCTCTCTGTTCCCCCCCTCTCTGTTCCCCCCCTCTCTCTGTTCCCCCTCTCTCTCCATTTCCCCCCTCTCCTCTCTGTCCCCCCTCTCTCTCTGTTCCCCCTCTCTCTCTGTTCCCCCCTCTCTCTGTTCCCCTCTCTCTGTTCCCCCTCTCTCTCCATTCTTCCCCCTCTCTCTCTGTCCCCCCTCTTCCTCTCTGTCCCCCCTCTCTCTCTGTCCCCCTCTCTCTCTGTTCCCCTCTCTCTCTGTTCCCCTCTCTCTCTGTTCCCCCCTCTCTCTGTTCCCCCTCTCTCTCTGTTCCCCCTCTCTCTCTGCCCCTCTCTCTCTGTTCCCCCTCTCTCTCTCTGTTCCCCCTCTCTCTCTGTCCCCCTCTCTCTCTGTTCCCCCTCCTCTCTCTCTGTTTCCCCCTCTCTCTGTTCCCTCTCTCTCTCTCTGTTCCCCCCTCTCTCTCTGTTCCCCCTCTCTCTCTGTTCCCCCTCTCTCTCTGTTCCCCCTCTCTCTCTCTGTTCCCCCTCTCTCTCCATTTCCCCCTCTCTCTCTGTTCCCCCCCTCTCTCCATTTCCCCCCTCTCTCTCTGTTCCCCCTCTCTCTCTGTTCCCCCTCTCTCTCTTTTCCCCCTCTCTCTCCAGTTCCCCCTCTCTCTCCATTTCCCCCTCTCTCTCTGTTCCCCCCTCTCTCTGTTCCCCCTCTCTCTCTGTTCCCCCTCTCTCTCTGTTCCCCCTCTCTCTCTGTTCCCCTCTCTCTCTGTTCCCCCTCTCTCTCTGTTCCCCCTCTCTCTCTGTTCCCCCTCTCTCTCTGTTCCCCCTCTCTCTCTGTTCCCCCTCTCTCTCCGTTTCCCCCCTCTCTCTCTGTTCCCCCTCTCTCTCTGTTCCCCCTCTCTCTCCATTTCCCCCTCTCTCTCCATTTCCCCCTCTCTCTCCATTTCCCCCCTCTCTCTCTGTTCCCCCTCTCTCTCCATTTCCCCCCTCTCTCTCTGTTCCCCCTCTCTCTCTGTTCCCCCTCTCTCTCTGTTCCCCCTCTCTCTCTGTTCCCCCTCTCTCTCTGTTCCCCCTCTCTCTCTGTTCCCCCTCTCTCTCTGTTCCCCCTCTCTCTCTGTTCCCCCTCTCTCTCTGTTCCCCCTCTCTCTCTGTTCCCCCTCTCTCTCTGTCCCCCTCTCTCTCCTTTCCCCCCTCTCTCTCTGTTCCCCCTCTCTCTCTGTTCCCCCTCTCTCTCTGTTCCCCCTCTCTCTCCTGTTCCCCCCTCTCTCTGTTCCCCCTCTCTCTCTGTTCCCCCTCTCTCTCTGTTCCCCCTCTCTCTCTGTTCCCCCTCTCTCTCTGTTCCCCCTCTCTCTCTGTTCCCCCTCTCTCTCTGTTCCCCCCTCTCTCTGTTCCCCCTCTCTCTCTGTTCCCCCTCTCTCTCTGTTCCCCCTCTCTCTCTGTTCCCCCTCTCTCTCTGTTCCCCCTCTCTCTCTGTTCCCCCTCTCTCTCTGTTCCCCCTCTCTCTCTGTTCCCCCTCTCTCTCTGTTCCCCCTCTCTCTCTGTTCCCCCTCTCTCTCCGTTTCCCCCTCTCTCTCTGTTCCCCCTCTCTCTCTGTTCCCCCTCTCTCTCTGTTTCCCCCCCTCTCTCTGTTCCCCCTCTCTCTCCATTTCCCCCTCTCTCTCCATTTCCCATCTCTCTCTCTGTTCCCCCTCTCTCTCTGTTCCCCCTCTCTCTCTGTTCCCCCTCTCTCTCTGTTCCCCCTCTCTCTCTGTTCCTCTCTCTCTCTGTTCCCCCTCTCTCTCTGTTCCCCCTCTCTCTCTGTTCCCCCTCTCTCTCTGTTCCGCCTCTCTCTCTGTTCCCTCTCTCTCTCTGTTCCCCCTCTCTCTCTGTTCCCCCTCTCTCTCTGTTCCCCCTCTCTCTCTGTTCCCCCTCTCTCTCTGTTCCCCCCCTCTCTCTCTGTTCCCCTCTCTCTCCATTTCCCCTCTCTCTCTCTGTTTCCCCCTCTCTCTCCATTTCCCCTCTCTCTCTCTGTTCCCCCCTCTCTCTGTTTCCCCCCTCTCTCTGTTCCCCCTCTCTCTCTGTTCCCCCCCCTCTCTCTGTTCCCCCCTCTCTCTGTTCCCCCTCTCTCTCCATTTCCCCTCTCTCTCTCTGTCCCCCCTCTCTCTGTTTCCCCCCCTCTCTCTGTTCCCCCCTCTCTCTCTGTTCCCCCCCCTCTCTCTGTCCCCCCTCTCTCTCTGTCCCCCCTCTCTCTCTGTCCCCCCTCTCTCTCTGTTCCCCCTCTCTCTCTGTTCCCCCTCTCTCTGTTCCCCCTCTCTCTCCATTTCCCCCCTCTCTCTCTGTTCCCCCTCTCTCTCCATTTCCCCCCTCTCTCTGTTCCCCCCTCTCTCTGTTCCCCTCTCTCTCTGTTCCCCCCTCTCTCTCTGTTCCCCCTCTCTCTCTGTTCCCCCTCTCTCTCTGTTCCCCCCTCTCTCTCTGTTCCCCCCTCTCTCTCTGTTCCCCCCTCTCTCTGTTCCCCCTCTCTCTCTGCTCCCCCTCTCTCTCTGCTCCCCCTCTCTCTCTGTTCCCCCCTCTCTCTGTTCCCCTCTCTCTCTGTTCCCCCTCTCTCTCTGTTCCCTCTCTCTCTCTGTTCCCCCTCTCTCTCCATTTCCCCCCTCTCTCTCTGTTCCCCCCTCTCTCTGTTCCCCCTCTCTCTCCATTTCCCCCCTCTCTCTCTGTTCCCCCCTCTCTCGCTGTTCCCCCTCTCTCTCTGTTCCCCCTCTCTCTCCATTTCCCCCCTCTCTCTCTGTTCCCCCCTCTCTCTGTTCCCCCTCTCTCTCTGTTCCCCCTCTCTCTCCATTTCCCCCCTCTCTCTCTGTTCCCCCCTCTCTCTGTTCCCCCTCTCTCTCTGTTCCCCCTCTCTCTCTGTTCCCCCTCTCTCTCTGTTCCCCCTCTCTCTCCATTTCCCCCTCTCTCTCCATTTCCCCCTCTCTCTCTGTTCCCCTCTCTCTCTCTTTCCCCCTCTCTCTCTGTTCCCCCTCTCTCTCCATTTCCCCCTCTCTCTCTGTTCCCCCTCTCTCTCTGTTCCCCCTCTCTCTCTGTTCCCCTCTCTCTCTGTTCCCCCTCTCTCTCCTTTCCCCCTCTCTCTCTGTTCCCCCTCTCTCTCCATTCCCCCCCTCTCTCTCTGTTCCCCCTCTCTCTCCGTTTCCCCCCTCTCTCTCTGTTCCCCCTCTCTCTCCATTTCCCCCTCTCTCTCTGTTCCCCCTCTCTCTCTGTTCCCCCTCTCTCTCTGTTCCCCTCTCTCTCTGTTCCCCCTCTCTCTCTGTTCCCCCTCTCTCTCTGTTCCCCCTCTCTCTCTTTTCCCCCTCTCTCTCCAGTTCCCCCTCTCTCTCTGTTCCCCCTCTCTCTCCATTTCCCCCCTCTCTCTCTGTTCCCCCTCTCTCTCCATTCCCCCCTCTCTCTCTGTTCCCCCTCTCTCTCTGTTCCCCCTCTCTCTCTGTTCCCCCCTCTCTCTCCATTTCCCCCTCTCTCTCCAGTTCCCCCTCTCTCTCTGTTCCCCCTCTCTCTCTGTTCCCCCTCTCTCTCTGTTCCCCCTCTCTCTCTGTTCCCCCTCTCTCTCTGTTCCCCTCTCTCTCTGTTCCCCCTCTCTCTCTGTTCCCCCTCTCTCTCTGTTCCCCCTCTCTCTCTGTTCCCCCTCTCTCTCCATTTCCCCCCTCTCTCTCTGTTCCCCCTCTCTCTCCGTTTCCCCCCTCTCTCTCTGTTCCTCCTCTCTCTGTTCCCCCCTCTCTCTCTGTTCCCCCTCTCTCTCTGTTCCCCCCTCTCTCTCTGTTCCCTCTCTCTCTGTTCCCCCTCTCTCTCTCTGTTCCCCCTCTCTCTCCGTTTCCCCCCTCTCTCTCTGTTCCCCCTCTCTCTCCGTTTCCCCCCTCTCTCTCTGTTCCCCCTCTCTCTCTGTTCCCCCCTCTCTCTCTGTTCCCTCTCTCTCTGTCCCCCCCTCTCTCTCTGTTCCCCCTCTCTCTGTTCCCTCTCTCTCTCTGTTCCCCCTCTCTCTCTGTTCCCTCTCTCTCTCTGTTCCCCCTCTCTCTCTGTTCCCCCCCTCTCTCTGTTCCCCCTCTCTCTCTGTTCCCCCTCTCTCTCTGTTCCCCCTCTCTCTCTGTTCCCCCTCTCTCTCTGTTCCCCCTCTCTCTCTGTTCCCCCTCTCTCTCTGTTCCCTCTCTCTCTCTGTTCCCCTCTCTCTCTGTTCGCCCCTCTCTCTCTGTTTCCTCTCTCTCTCTGTTCCCCCTCTCTCTCTGTTCCCCTCTCTCTCTGTTCCCCCTCTCTCTCTGTTCCCTCTCTCTCTCTGTTCCCCCTCTCTCTCTGTTCCCCTCTCTCTCTGTTCCCCCTCTCTCTCTGTTCCCCTCTCTCTCTGTTCCCCCCTCTCTCTCTGTTCCCCCTCTCTCTCTGTTCCCCCTCTCTCTCTGTTCCCCCTCTCTCTCTGTTCCCCCTCTCTCTCTGTTCCCCCTCTCTCTCTGTTCCCCCCTCTCTCTGTTCCCCCTCTCTCTGTTCCCTCTCTCTCTCTGTTCCCCCTCTCTCTCTGTTCCCTCTCTCTCTCTGTTCCCTCTCTCTCTGTTCCCCCTCTCTCTCTGTTCCCTCTCTCTCTCTGTTCCCCCTCTCTCTCTGTTCCCCCTCTCTCTCTGTTCCCCCTCTCTCTCTGTTCCCCCCTCTCTCTCTGTTCCCTCTCTCTCTCTGTTCCCCCTCTCTCTCTGTTCCCCTCTCTCTCTGTTCCCCCTCTCTCTCTGTTCCCCCTCTCTCTCTGTTCCCTCTCTCTCTCTGTTCCCTCTCTCTCTGTTCCCCTCTCTCTCTGTCCCCCCTCTCTCTCTGTTCCCCCTCTCTCTCTGTTCCCCCTCTCTCTCTGTTCCCCCTCTCTCTGTTCCTCTCTCTCTCTGTCCCTCTCTCTCTCTCTGTCCCTCTCTCTCTCTCTGTTCCCCTCTCTCTCTCTGTTCCCCTCGCTTTCTCTGTTCCCCTCTCTCTCTCTGTTCCTCTCTCTGTTCCCCCTCTCTCTGTTCCCCCTCTCTCTCTGTTCCCTCTCTCTCTGTTCCCTCTCTCTCTCTGTTCCTCTCTCTGTTCCCCCTCTCTCTCTGTTCCCCCCTCTCTCTCTGTTCCCCTCTCTCTCTCTGTTCCTCTCTCTGTTCCCCCTCTCTCTGTTCCCCCTCTCTCTCTGTTCCCTCTCTCTCTGTTCCCCTCTCTCTCTCTGTTCTCTCTCTGTTCCCCCCTCTCTCTGTTCCCTCTCTCTCTCTGTTCCCCCTCTCTCTCTGTTCCCCTCTCTCTCTCTGTTCCTCTCTCTGTTCCCCCTCTCTCTGTTCCCCCTCTCTCTCTGTTCCCTCTCTCTCTGTTCCCCTCTCTCTCTCTGTTCCTCTCTCTGTTCCCCCTCTCTCTGTTCCCTCTCTCTCTCTGTTCCCCCTCTCTCTCTGTTCCCCTCTCTCTCTGTTCCCTCTCTCTCTCTGTTCCCCTCTCTCTCTGTTCCCCCTCTCTCTCTGTTCCCCCTCTCTCTCTGTTCCCCCTCTCTCTCTGTTCCCCTCTCTCTCTGTTCCCTCTCTCTCTCTGTTCCCCCTCTCTCTCTGTTCCCTCTCTCTCTCTGTTCCCCCTCTCTCTCTGTTCCCCCTCTCTCTCTGTTCCCTCTCTCTCTCTGTTCCCCCTCTCTCTCTGTTCCCCCTCTCTCTCTGTTCCCCCTCTCTCTGTTCCCTCTCTCTCTGTTCCCCCTCTCTCTCTGTTCCCTCTCTCTCTGTTCCCCCTCTCTCTGTTCCCTCTCTCTCTCTGTTCCTCTCTCTGTTCCCCCTCTCTCTGTTCCCTCTCTCTCTGTTCCCCCTCTCTCTGTTCCCCCTCTCTCTCTGTTCCTCTCTCTGTTCCCCCTCTCTCTCTGTTCCTCTCTCTGTTCCCCCCTCTCTCTGTTCCCTCTCTCTCTGTTCCCCCTCTCTCTCTGTTCCCTCTCTCTCTGTTCCCCCTCTCTCTGTTCCCTCTCTCTCTCTGTTCCTCTCTCTGTTCCCCCTCTCTCTGTTCCCTCTCTCTCTGTTGCCCCTCTCTCTGTTCCCTCTCTCTCTGTTCCCCCCCTCTCTCTGTTCCCCCCTCTCTCTGTTCCCCTCTCTCTCTGTTCCCCCTCTCTCTGTTCCCCCCTCTCTCTGTTCCCCCCTCTCTCTGTTCCCCCTCTCTCTGTTGCCCCTCTCTCTGTTCCCTCTCTCTCTGTTCCCCCCTCTCTCTGTTCCCCCTCTCTCTGTTCCCCCTCTCTCTGTTCCCCTCTCTCTCTGTCCCCCTCTCTCTCTGTTCCCCCCTCTCTCTGTTCCCCCTCTCTCTGTTCCCCCCTCTCTCTGTTCCCCCCCCTCTCTCTGTCCCCCTCTCTCTCTGTTCCCCTCTCTCTCTGTTTCCCCCCTCTCTCTGTTCCCCCCTCTCTCTGTTCCCCTCTCTCTCTGTTCCCCCTCTCTCTCTGTTCCCCCTCTCTCTGTTCCCCCTCTCTCTCTGTTCCCCCCTCTCTCTGTTCCCCCTCTCTCTCTGTTCCCCCTCTCTCTCTGTTCCCCCTCTCTCTCTGTTCCCCTCTCTCTCTGTTCCCCCTCTCTCTGTTCCCCCTCTCTCTCTGTTCCCCCTCTCTCTCTGTTCCCCCTCTCTCTGTTCCCCCCTCTCTCTCTGTTCCCCCCTCTCTCTGTTCCCCTCTCTCTCTGTTCCCCCTCTCTCTCTGTTCCCCCTCTCTCTGTTCCCCCTCTCTCTCTGTTCCCCCTCTCTCTCTGTTCCCCCTCTCTCTCTGTTCCCCCTCTCTCTCTGTTCCCCCTCTCTCTCTGTTCCCCCTCTCTCTCTGTTTCCCCCCTCTCTCTGTTCCCCCTCTCTCTCTGTTCCCCCTCTCTCTGTTCCCCCTCTCTCTGTTCCCCCTCTCTCTCTGTTCCCCCTCTCTCTCTGTTCCCCCTCTCTCTCTGTTCCCCCTCTCTCTCCATTTCCCCCCTCTCTCTCTGTTCCCCCTCTCTCTCTGTTCCCCCCTCTCTCTCTGTTCCCCCTCTCTCTCCATTTCCCCCCTCTCTCTCTGTTCCCCCTCTCTCTCTGTTCCCCCCTCTCTCTGTTCCCCCTCTCTCTCTGTTCCCCCTCTCTCTCTGTTCCCCCTCTCTCTCTGTTCCCCCTCTCTCTCTGTTCCCCCTCTCTCTCCATTTCCCCCTCTCTCTCCATTTCCCCCTCTCTCTCTGTTCCCCCTCTCTCTCTGTTCCCCCTCTCTCTGTTCCCTCTCTCTCTGTTCCCCCTCTCTCTCTGTTCCCCCTCTCTCTCTGTTCCCCCTCTCTCTCTGTTTCCCCTCTCTCTCTCTGTTCCCCCTCTCTCTCTCTGTTCCCCCTCTCTCTCTGTTCCCTCTCCTCTCTCTCTGTTCCCTCTCTCTCTGTTCCCTCTCTCTCTGTCCCCTCTCTCTCTGTTCCCCCTCTCTCTCTGTTCCCCCCTCTCTGTTCCCCCTCTCTCTCTGTTCCCCTCTCTCTCTGTTCCCCCTCTCTCTCTGTTCCCCCTCTCTCTCTGTTCCCCTCTCTCTCTGTTTCCCCTCTCTCTCTGTTTCCCCCTCTCTCTGTTCCCCCTCTCTCTCTGTCCCCCTCTCTCTCTCTGTTCCCCCTCTCTCTCTGTTCCCCCTCTCTCTCTGTTCCCCTCTCTCTCTGTTCCCCCTCTCTCTCTCTGTTCCCCTCTCTCTCTGTTCCCCTCTCTCTCTGTTCCCCCTCTCTCTCTGTTTCCCCTCTCTCTCTGTTCCCCCCTCTCTCTCTTTCCCCCTCTCTCTCTGTTCCCCTCTCTCTCTCTGTTCCCCTCTCTCTCTGTTCCCTCTCTCTCTCTGTTCCCCCCTCTCTCTCTGTTCCCCCTCTCTCTCTGTTCCCCCTCTCTCTCTGTTCCCCCCCTCTCTCTCTGTTCCCCTCTCTCTCTGTTCCCCCTCTCTCTCTGTTCCCCCTCTCTCTCTGTTCCCCTCTCTCTCTGTTCCCCTCTCTCTCTGTTCCCCCTCTCTCTCTGTTCCCCCTCTCTCTCTGTTCCCTCTCTCTCTCTGTTCCCCCTCTCTCTCTCTGTTCCCCCTCTCTCTCTCTGTTCCCCCTCTCTCTCTGTTCCCCCTCCTCTCTCTCTGTTCCCCTCTCTCTCTGTTCCCCCTCTCTCTCTGTTCCCTCTCTCTCTGTTCCCCCTCTCTCTCTGTTCCTCCTCTCTCTCTGTTCCCCCTCTCTCTGTTCCCCCTCTCTCTCTGTTCCCCCTCTCTCTCTCTGTTCCCCCTCTCTCTCTTCCCTCTCTCTCTCTGTTCCCCCTCTCTCTCTGTTCCCCCTCTCTCTCTCTGTCCCCTCTCTCTCTGTTCCCTCTCTCTCTGTTCCCCCTCTCTCTGTTCCCTCTCTCTCTCTGTTCCCCCCTCTCTCTCTCTGTTCCCCCTCTCTCTCTCTCTGTTCCCCCTCTCTCTCTGTTCCCCCTCTCTCTGTTCCCCCTCTCTCTCTGTTCCCCCTCTCTCTCTGTTCCCCCTCTCTCTCTGTTCCCTCTCTCTCTGTTCCCTCTCTCTCTGTTCCCCCTCTCTCTGTTCCCTCTCTCTCTCTGTTCCCTCTATCTCTGTTCCCCCTCCTCTCTCTCTGTTCCCCCTCTCTCTCTGTTTCCCCTCTCTCTCTGTTCCCCCTCTCTCTCTCTCTGTTCCCCCCCTCTCTCTGTTCCCCCTCTCTCTCTGTTCCCCTCTCTCTCTGTTCCCCCTCTCTCTCTGTTCCCCCTCTCTCTCTGTTCCCCCTCTCTCTCTGTTCCCCTCTCTCTCTGTTCCCCCTCTCTCTCTGTTCCCCTCTCTCTCTGTTCCCCCTCTCTCTCTGTTCCCCCTCTCTCTCTGTTCCCTCTCTCTCTCTCTGTTCCCTCTCTCTCTCTCTGTTCCCTCTCTCTCTCTGTTCCCCCTCTCTCTCTGTTCCCCTCTCTCTCTGTTCCCCCTCTCTCTCTGTTCCCCTCTCTCTCTGTTCCCCCTCTCTCTCCATTTCCCCTCTCTCTCCATTTCCCCCTCTCTCTGTTCCCCCTCTCTCTGTTCCCCCTCTCTCTGTTCCCCCTCTCTCTCTGTTCCCCCTCTCTCTCTGTTCCCTCTCTCTCTCTGTTCCCCCTCTCTCTGTTCCCCCCTCTCTCTCTGTTCCCCCTCTCTCTGTTCCCCCTCTCTCTGTTTCCCCTCTCTCTCTGTTCCCCCTCTCTCTCCTGTTCCCCCTCTCTGTTCCCCCTCTCTCTCCTTTCCCCCTCTCTCTCCATTTCCCCTCTCTCTCCATTTCCCCCTCTCTCTCCATTTCCCCCTCTCTCTCTGTTCCCCTCTCTCTCTTCCCCCTCTCTCTCTTTCCCCCTCTCTCTCCTTTTCCCCCCCTCTCTCTCCATTTCCCCCTCTCTCTCTGTTCCCCCTCTCTCTCTGTTCCCCCTCTCTCTCTGTTCCCCCCTCTCTCTGTTCCCCCTCTCTCTCTGTTCTCTCTCTCTGTTCCCCCTCTCTCTCTGTTCCCCCTCTCTCTCTGTTCCCCCTCTCTCTCTGTTCCCCCTCTCTCTCTCTGTTCCCCCCCTCTCTCTCTGTTCCCCCTCTCTCTCTGTTCCCCCTCTCTCTCTGTTCCCCCTCTCTCTCTGTTCCCCCTCTCTCTCTGTTCCCCCTCTCTCTCTGTTCCCCCTCTCTCTCTGTTCCCCCTCTCTCTCTGTTCCCCCTCTCTCTCTGTTCCCCCTCTCTCTCTGTTCCCCCTCTCTCTCTGTTCCCCCTCTCTCTGTTCCCCCTCTCTCTCTCTGTTCCCTCTCTCTCTCTGTTCCCCTCTCTCTCTGTTCCCCCTCTCTCTCTGTTCCCCCTCTCTCTCTTTCCCCCTCTCTCTCTGTCCCCCCCTCTCTCTGTCCCCCCTCTCTCTCTGTTCCCCCTCTCTCTCTGTTCCCCCTCTCTCTCTGTTCCCCCTCTCTCTCTGTTCCCCCTCTCTCTCCTTTCCCTCTCTCTCTCTGTTCCCCCTCTCTCTCTGTTCCCCTCTCTCTCTGTTCCCCCTCTCTCTCTGTTCCCCCTCTCTCTCTGTTCCCCCTCTCTCTCTGTTCCCCCCTCTCTCTCCTTTCCCCCTCTCTCTGTTCCCCCCCTCTCTCTCTGTTCCCCCTCTCTCTCTGTTCCCCCTCTCTCTCTGTTCCCCCTCTCTCTCTGTTCCCCCTCTCTCTCTGTTCCCCCTCTCTCTCTGTTCCCCCCTCTCTCTCTGTTCCCCCCTCTCTCTCTGTTCCCCCTCTCTCTGTTCCCCCTCTCTCTGTTCCCCTCTCTCTCCATTTCCCCCTCTCTCTCTCTTTCCCCTCTCTCTCTCTGTTCCCCCTCTCTCTCTGTTCCCCCTCTCTCTCTGTTCCCCCTCTCTCTCTGTTCCCCCTCTCTCTCTGTTCCCCCTCTCTCTCTGTCCCCCTCTCTCTCTGTTCCCCCTCTCTCTCTGTTTCCCCTCTCTCTCTCTGTTCCCCCTCTCTCTCTGTCCCCTCTCTCTCTCTGTTCCCCCTCTCTCTCTGTTCCCCCTCTCTCTCTGTTCCCTCTCTCTCTCTGTTCCCCCTCTCTCTCTGTTCCCCCTCTCTCTCTGTTCCCCCTCTCTCTCTGTCCCCTCTCTCTCTCTGTTCCCCCCTCTCTCTCTGTTCCCTCTCTCTCTCTGTTCCCCCCTCTCTCTGTCCCCTCTCTCTCTCTGTTCCCCCTCTCTCTCTGTTCCCCCTCTCTCTCTGTTCCCCCTCTCTCTCTGTTCCCCCTCTCTCTCTGTTCCCCCCTCTCTCTGTTCCCTCTCTCTCTCTGTCCCCCTCTCTCTCTGTCCCCCTCTCTCTCTGTTCCCCCCCTCTCTCTGTTCCCCCTCTCTCTCTGTTCCCCTCTCTCTCTCTGTTCCCCCTCTCTCTCTGTTCCCCCTCTCTCTCTGTTCCCCCTCTCTCTCTGTTCCCCCCTCTCTCTGTTCCCCCTCTCTCTCTGTTTCCCCCCCTCTCTCTCTCCGTTTCCCCCCCTCTCTCTCTCTGTTCCCCTCTCTCTCTGTTTCCCCTCTCTCTCTCTCTGTTCCCCCTCTCTCTGTTTCCCCCTCTCTCTCTGTTCCCCCTCTCTCTCTGTTCCCCCTCTCTCTCTCTCTGTTCCCCCTCTCTCTCTGTTCCCCCTCTCTCTCTGTTCCCCCTCTCTCTCTCTGTTCCCCCTCTCTCTCTGTTTCCCCCTCTCTCTCTGTTTCCCCCTCTCTCTGTTCCCTCTCTCTCTCTCTGTTCCCCCTCTCTCTCTCCATTTCCCCCTCTCTCTCTGTTCCCCCTCTCTCTCTGTTCCCCCTCTCTCTCTCTGTTCCCCCTCTCTCTGTTCCCCCTCTCTCTCTGTTCCCTCTCTCTCTCTGTTCCCCCTCTCTCTGTTTCCCCTCTCTCTCTGTTCCCTCTCTCTCTCTGTTCCCCCTCTCTCTCTGTTTCCCCTCTCTCTCTGTTCCCCCTCTCTCTCTGTTCCCCCTCTCTCTCCATTTCCCCTCTCTCTCTTTGTTTCCCCTCTCTCTCTGTTCCCCCTCTCTCTCTGTTCCCCCTCTCTCTCTGTTCCCCCTCTCTCTCTGTTCCCCCCTCTCTCTCTGTTCCCCCCTCTCTCTCTGTTCCCTCTCTCTCTGTTCCCCTCTCTCTCTCTGTTCCCCCCTCTCTCTGTTCCCCCTCTCTCTGTTCCCCCCTCTCTCTCTGTTCCCCTCTCTCTCTGTTCCCTCTCTCTCTCTGTTCCCCCTCTCTCTCTGTTCCCCCTCTCTCTCTGTTCCCCCTCTCTCTCTGTTCCCCCTCTCTCTCTGTTCCCCCTCTCTCTCTGTTCCCCCTCTCTCTCTGTTCCCCCTCTCTCTCTGTTCCCCCCTCTCTCTCTGTTCCCCCTCTCTCTGTTCCCCCCTCTCTCTCTGTTCCCTCTCTCTCTGTTCCCCTCTCTCTCTCTGTTCCCCCCTCTCTCTCTGTTCCCCCTCTCTCTCTGTTCCCCCTCTCTCTCTGTTTCCCCTCTCTCTCTGTTTCCCCTCTCTCTGTTTCCCTCTCTCTCTGTTTCCCTCTCTCTCTGATTCCCTCTCTCTCTGATCCCCTCTCTCTCTGTTCCCTCTCTCTCTCTGTTCCCCCTCTCTCTCTGTTCCCCCTCTCTCTCTGTTCCCCCCCTCTCTCTGTTCCCCCTCTCTCTCCTTTCCCCCCTCTCTCCATTTCCCCCCTCTCTCTCTGTTCCCCCCTCTCTCTGTTCCCCCTCTCTCTCTGTTCCCCCTCTCTCTCTTTCCCCCCTCTCCTCTGTTCCCCCTCTCTCTGTTCCCCCTCTCTCTCTGTTCCCCCTCTCTCTCCATTTCCCCCCTCTCTCTCTGTTCCCCCTCTCTCTCCATGTTCCCCCCTCTCTCTGTTCCCCCTCTCTCTCTGTTCCCCCTCTCTCTCTGTTCCCCCTCTCTCTCTGTTCCCCCTCTCTCTCTGTTCCCCCTCTCTCTCTGTTCCCCTCTCTCTCTGTTCCCCCTCTCTCTCTGTTCCCCCTCTCTCTCTGTTCCCCTCTCTCTCTGTTCCCCCTCTCTCTCTGTTCCCCCTCTCTCTCTGTTCCCCTCTCTCTCTGTTCCCCCTCTCTCTCTGTTCCCCCTCTCTCTCTGTTCCCCCTCTCTCTCTGTTCCCCTCTCTCTCTGTTCCCCCTCTCTCTCTGTTCCCCCTCTCTCTCTGTTCCCCCTCTCTCTCTGTTCCCCCTCTCTCTCTGTTCCCCCTCTCTCTCTGTTCCCCCTCTCTCTCCGTTTCCCCCTCTCTCTCTGTTCCCCCCTCTCTCTCTGTTCCCCCCTCTCTCTCTGTTTCCCCCTCTCTCTCCATTTCCCCTCTCTCTCTCTGTTCCCCCTCTCTCTCTGTTCCCCCTCTCTCTGTTCCCCCTCTCTCTCCATTTCCCCCTCTCTCTCTGTTTCCCCCCCTCTCTCTGTTCCCCCCTCTCTCTCTGTTCCCCCCTCTCTCTCTGTTCCCCCTCTCTCTGTTCCCCCTCTCTCTCCTTTCCCCCTCTCTCTCTGTCCCCCCTCTCTCTCTGTTCCCCTCTCTCTCTCTGTTCCCCCTCTCTCTCTGTTCCCCCTCTCTCTGTTCCCCCTCTCTCTCCTGTTCCCCCTCTCTCTCTGTTCCCCCCCTCTCTCTGTTCCCCCCTCTCTCTCTGTTCCCCCTCTCTCTCTGTTCCCCCTCTCTCTGTTCCCCTCTCTCTCTGTTTCCCCTCTCTCTCTGTTCCCCCTCTCTCTCTGTTCCCCCCTCTCTCTCTGTTCCCCCTCTCTCTCTGTTCCCCCTCTCTCTGTTCCCCCTCTCTCTCTGTTCCCCCTCTCTCTCTGTTTCCCCCTCTCTCTCTTTTCCCCCCTCTCTCTCTGTCCCCCTCTCTCTCTGTTCCCCTCTCTCTCTGTTCCCCCTCTCTCTCTGTTCCCCCTCTCTCTCTGTTCCCCCTCTCTCTCTGTTCCCCCTCTCTCTCTGTTCCCCCTCTCTCTCTGTTCCCCCCCTCTCTCTGTTCCCCCTCTCTCTCTGTTCCCCCTCTCTCTGTTCCCCCTCTCTCTCTGTTCCCCCCTCTCTCTGTTCCCCTCTCTCTCTGTTCCCCCTCTCTCTCTGTTCCCCCTCTCTCTCTGTTCCCTCTCTCTCTCTGTTCCCCCTCTCTCTCTTTCCTCCCCCCTCTCTCTCTGTTCCCCCCTCTCTCTGTTCCCCCTCTCTCTCCTTTCCCCCCCTCTCTCTGTTCCCCCCTCTCTCTCTGTTCCCCCTCTCTCTCTGTTCCCCCTCTCTCTCTTTCCCCCCCTCTCTCTGTTCCCCCTCTCTCTGTTCCCCCTCTCTCTCTGTTCCCCCTCTCTCTCTGTTTCCCCCCTCTCTCTCTGTTCCCCCCTCTCTCTGTTCCCCCTCTCTCTCTGTTCCCCCTCTCTCTCTGTTCCCCCTCTCTCTCTGTTCCCCCTCTCTCTCTGTTCCCCCTCTCTCTCTGTTCCCCCTCTCTCTCTTTTGCCCCCTCTCTCTCTTGTGCCCTCTCTCTCTCTTTTGCCCACTCTCTCTCTTTTGCCCCCTCTCTCTCTTTTGCCCCCTCTCTCTCCTTTCCCCCCTCTCTCTCTTTTGCCCCTCTCTCTCCATTTCCCCCCTCTCTCTCTGTTCCCCCTCTCTCTCTCTGTTCCCCCTCTCTCTGTTCCCCCTCTCTCTCCATTTCCCCCTCTCTCTCCAGTTCCCCCTCTCTCTCTGTTCCCCCCTCTCTCTCTGTTCCCCCTCTCTCTCTGTTTCCCCTCTCTCTCTGTTCCCCCTCTCTCTCTGTTCCCCCTCTCTCTCTGTTCCCCCTCTCTCTCTGTCCCCCTCTCTCTCTGTTCCCTCTCTCTCTCTGTTCCCCCCTCTCTCTCTGTTCCCCCTCTCTCTCTGTTCCCCCTCTCTCTCTGTTCCCCCCCTCTCTCTCTGTTCCCCCTCTCTCTCTGTTCCCCCTCTCTCTCTGTTTCCTCTCCCCTCTCTCTCCTGTTCCCCCCTCTCCCTCTCTCTCTGTTCCCCCTCTCTCTCCTTTTCCCCCCTCTCTGTTCCCTCTCTCTCCATTTCCCCTCTCTCTCTCTGTTCCCCCCTCTCTCTGTTCCCCCTCTCTCTCTGTTCCCCCTCTCTCTCTGTTTCCCCCTCTCTCTCTGTTCCCCCCTCTCTCTCTGTTCCCCCCTCTCTCTCTGTTCCCCCTCTCTCTCTGTTCCCCCTCTCTCTGTTCCCCCTCTCTCTGTTCCCCCTCTCTCTCCATTTCCCCCTCTCTCTCTGTCCCCCCTCTCTCTCTGTCCCCCCTCTCTCTCTGTTCCCTCTCTCTCTCTGTTCCCTCTCTCTCTCTGTTCCCCCCTCTCTCTCTGTTCCCCCTCTCTCTCTGTTCCCCCCTCTCTCTGTTCCCCCTCTCTCTCTGTTCCCCCTCTCTCTCTGTTCCCCCTCTCTCTCTGTTCCCCCTCTCTCTCTGTTCCCCCCTCTCTCTGTTCCCCCTCTCTCTCTGTCCCCCTCTCTCTCTGTTCCCCCTCTCTCTCTCTGTTCCCCCTCTCTCTCTGTTCCCCCTCTCTCTGTTCCCCCTCTCTCTCTGTTCCCCCTCTCTCTCTGTTCCCCCTCTCTCTCTGTTCCCCCCTCTCTCTGTTCCCCCTCTCTCTCTGTTCCCCTCTCTCTCTGTTCCCCCTCTCTCTCTGTTCCCCTCTCTCTCTGTTCCCCCTCTCTCTCCATTTCCCCCCTCTCTCTCTGTTTCCCCCTCTCTCTGTTCCCCCTCTCTCTCCTTTCCCCCCCTCTCTCTCTGTTCCCCTCTCTCTCTGTTCCCTCTCTCTCTCTGTTCCCCCTCTCTCTCCATTTCCCCCCTCTCTCTCTGTTCCCCCCTCTCTCTGTTCCCCCTCTCTCTCTGTTCCCCCTCTCTCTCCTTTCCCCCTCTCTCTCTGTTCCCCCCTCTCTCTGTTCCCCCTCTCTCTCTGTTCCCCCTCTCTCTCTGTTCCCCCTCTCTCTCTGTTCCCCCTCTCTCTCTGTTCCCCCTCTCTCTCTGTTCCCCCTCTCTCTCTGTTCCCCCTCTCTCTCTGTTCCCCCTCTCTCTCTGTTCCCCCTCTCTCTCTGTTCCCCTCTCTCTCTGTTCCCCCTCTCTCTCTTTCCCCTCTCTCTCTGTTCCCCCTCTCTCTCCATTTCCCCCCTCTCTCTCTGTTCCCCCTCTCTCTCTGTTCCCCCTCTCTCTCTGTTCCCCCTCTCTCTCTGTTCCCCCTCTCTCTCCATTTCCCCCTCTCTCTCTGTTCCCCCTCTCTCTCCTTTCCCCCCTCTCTCTCTGTTCCCCCTCTCTCTCCATTTCCCCCCCTCTCTCTCTGTTCCCCCTCTCTCTCTGTTCCCCCCTCTCTCTCTTCCCCCTCTCTCTCTGTTCCCCCTCTCTCTCTGTTCCCCTCTCTCTCTGTTCCCCCTCTCTCTCTGTTCCCCCTCTCTCTCTGTTCCCCCTCTCTCTCTGTTCCCCCTCTCTCTCTGTTCCCCCTCTCTCTCTGTTCCCCCCCTCTCTCTGTTCCCCCTCTCTCTCTGTTTCCCCTCTCTCTCTGTTCCCCCCTCTCTCTCTGTTCCCCCTCTCTCTCTGTTCCCCTCCTCTCTGTTCCCCCTCTCTCTCCATTTCCCCTCTCTCTCTCTGTTCCCCCTCTCTCTCTGTTTCCCCCCCTCTCTCTGTTCCCCCCTCTCTCTCTGTTCCCCCCTCTCTCTCTGTTCCCCCTCTCTCTCTGTTCCCCCCTCTCTCTCTGTTCCCCCTCTCTCTCTGTTCCCCCTCTCTCTCTGTTCCCCCTCTCTCTCTGTTCCCCCTCTCTCTCTGTTCCCCCCTCTCTCTGTTCCCCCTCTCTCTCCATTTCCCCCCTCTCTCTCTGTTCCCCCTCTCTCTCCATTTCCCCCCTCTCTCTCTGTCCCGCTCTCTCTCTTTTCCCCTCTCTCTCTGTTCCCCCTCTCTCTCTGTTCCCCCTCTCTCTCTGTTCCCCCTCTCTCTCTGTTCCCCCCTCTCTCTGTTCCCCCTCTCTCTGTTCCCCTCTCTCTCTGTTCCCTCTCTCTCTCTGTTCCCCCCTCTCTCTCTGTTCCCCCTCCTCTCTCTCTGTCCCCTCTCTCTGTTCCCTCTCTCTCTGTTCCCCCTCTCTCTCTGTTCCCCCTCTCTCTCTGTTCCCCCCCTCTCTCTGTTCCCCCTCTCTCTCTGTTCCCCCTCTCTCTCTGTTCCCTCCTCTCTCTGTTCCCCCTCTCTCTCTGTTCCCCCCTCTCTCTCTGTTCCCCCTCTCTCTCTGTTCCCCCTCTCTCTCCTTGCCCCCTCTCTCTCTGTTCCCCCCTCTCTCTGTTCCCCCTCTCTCTCCATTTCCCCCCTCTCTCTCTGTTCCCCCCTCTCTCTCTGTTCCCCCCTCTCTCTCTGTTCCCCCTCTCTCTCTGTTCCCCCTCTCTCTCTTTCCCCCCTCTCTCTCTGTTCCCCCCTCTCTCTGTTCCCCTCTCTCTGTTCCCCCTCTCTCTCTGTTCCCCCTCTCTCTCTGTTCCCCCTCTCTCTCTGTTCCCCCTCTCTCTGTTCCCCCTCTCTCTCTGTTCCCCCTCTCTCTCTGTTCCCCCTCTCTCTGTTCCCCCTCTCTCTCTGTTCCCCCTCTCTCTCTGTTCCCCCTCTCTCTCCTTTCCCCCCTCTCTCTCTGTTCCCCCCTCTCTCTCTGTTCCCCCCTCTCTCTCTGTTCCCCCTCTCTCTCTGTTCCCCCCCTCTCTCTGTTCCCCCTCTCTCTCTGTTCCCCCTCTCTCTCTGTTCCCCTCTCTCTCTGTTCCCCCTCTCTCTCTGTTCCCCCTCTCTCTCTGTTCCCCCTCTCTCTCCATTTCCCCCCTCTCTCTCTGTTCCCCCTCTCTCTCCATTTCCCCCCTCTCTCTCTGTTCCCCCCTCTCTCTCTGTTCCCCCTCTCTCTCTGTTCCCCCTCTCTCTCTGTTCCCCCTCTCTCTCTGTTCCCCCTCTCTCTCTGTTCCCCCTCTCTCTCTGTTCCCCCTCTCTCTCTGTTCCCCCTCTCTCTCTGTTCCCCCTCTCTCTCTGTTCCCCCTCTCTCTCTGTTCCCCCTCTCTCTCTGTTCCCCCTCTCTCTCTGTTCCCCCTCTCTCTCTGTTCCCCTCTCTCTCTGTTCCCCCTCTCTCTCTGTTCCCTCTCTCTCTCTGTTTCCCCCCTCTCTCTCTGTTCCCCTCTCTCTGTTCCCCCCTCTCTCTCTGTTCCCCCTCTCTCTCTGTTCCCCCTCTCTCTCTGTTCCCCCCTCTCTCTGTTCCCCTCTCTCTCTGTTCCCCCTCTCTCTCTGTTCCCCCTCTCTCTCTGTTCCCCCTCTCTCGCTGTTCCCCCTCTCTCTGTTCCCCCTCTCTCTCCGTTTCCCCCTCTCTCTCTGTTCCCCCTCTCTCTCTGTTCCCCCCTCTCTCTCTGTTCCCCCTCTCTCTCTGTTCCCCCTCTCTCTCTGTTCCCCCCTCTCTCTGTTCCCCCTCTCTCTCTGTTCCCCCTCTCTCTCTGTCCCCCCTCTCTCTCTGTTCCCCCTCTCTCTCTGTTCCCCCTCTCTCTCTGTTCCCCCTCTCTCTCTGTTCCCCTCTCTCTCTGTTCCCCCTCCTCTCTCTCTGTTCCCCCTCTCTCTCTGTTTCCCCTCTCTCTCTGTTCCCCCTCTCTCTCTCTGTTCCCCCCCTCTCTCTCTGTTCCCCCCCTCTCTCTGTTCCCCCTCTCTCTCTGTTCCCCTCTCTCTCTGTTCCCCCTCTCTCTCTGTTCCCCCTCTCTCTCTGTTCCCCCTCTCTCTCTGTTCCCCCTCTCTCTCTGTTCCCCCTCTCTCTCTGTTCCCCCTCTCTCTCCTTTCCCCCTCTCTCTCTGTTCCCCCCCTCTCTCTCTGTTCCACTCTCTCTCTGTTCCCCCTCTCACTCTGTTCCCTCTCTCTCTCTGTTCCCTCTCTCACTGTTCCCCCTCTCTCTCTGTTCCCCCTCTCTCTCTGTTCCCCCTCTCTCTCTCTGTTCCCCCTCTCTCTCTGTTCCCTCTCCTCTCTCTCTGTTCCCTCTCTCTCTGTTCCCTCTCTCTCTGTTCCCTCTCTCTCTGTTCCCCCTCTCTCTCTGTTCCCCCTCTCTCTCTGTTCCCCCTCTCTCTCTGTTCCCCCTCTCTCTCTGTTCCCCCTCTCTCTCTGTTCCCCCTCTCTCTCTGTTCCCCCTCTCTCTCTGTTCCCCCTCTCTCTCTGTTCCCCCCTCTCTCTCTGTTCCCCCTCTCTCTCTGTTCCCCCTCTCTCTCTGTTCCCCCTCTCTCTCTGTTCCCCCTCTCTCTCTGTTCCCCCTCTCTCTCTGTTCCCCCTCTCTCTCTGTTCCCCCCTCTCTCTCTGTTCCCTCTCTCTCTGTTCCCCCTCTCTCTCTGTTCCCCCTCTCTCTCTGTTCCCCCTCTCTCTCTGTTCCCCCTCTCTCTCTGTTCCCCCTCTCTCTGTTCCCCCTCTCTCTGTTTCCCCTCTCTCTCTGTTCCCCTCTCTCTCTCTGTTCCCCTCTCTCTCTGTTCCCCCTCTCTCTCTGTTCCCCCTCTCTCTCTGTTCCCTCTCTCTCTCTGTTCCCCCTCTCTCTCTGTTCCCCCTCTCTCTCTGTTCCCCCTCTCTCTCTGTTCCCCCTCTCTCTCTGTTCCCCCTCTCTCTCTGTTCCCCCCTCTCTCTCTGTTCCCCCTCTCTCTCTGTTTCCCCTGTCTCTCTGTTCCCCCTCTCTCTCTGTTCCCCCTCTCTCTCTGTTCCCCCTCTCTCTCTGTTCCCCCTCTCTCTGTTCCCCCTCTCTCTCTGTTCCCCTCTCTCTCTGTTCCCCCCTCTCTCTCTGTTCCCCCTCTGTCTCTGTTCCCCCTCTCTCTCTGTTCCCCCCTCTCTCTCTCTGTTCCCTCTCTCTCTCTGTTCCCCCTCTCTCTCTGTTCCCCCTCTCTCTCTGTTCCCCCTCTCTCTCTGTTCCCCCTCTCTCTCTGTTCCCTCTCTCTCTCTGTTCCCCCCCTCTCTCTGTTCCCCCTCTCTCTCTGTTCCCCCTCTCTCTCTGTTCCCCCCTCTCTCTCTGTTCCCCCTCTCTCTCTGTTCCCCCCTCTCTCTCTGTTCCCCCTCTCTCTCTGTTCCCCCTCTCTCTCTGTTTCCCCCTCTCTCTGTTCCCCTCTCTCTCTGTTCCCCCTCTCTCTCTGTTCCCTCTCTCTCTCTGTTCCCCCTCTCTCTCTGTTCCCCCTCTCTCTCTGTTCCCCTCTCTCTCTGCTCCCCCTCTCTCTCTGTTCCCCCTCTCTCTCTGTTCCCCCTCTCTCTCTGTTCCCCCTCTCTCTCTGTTCCCCCTCTCTCTCTGTTCCCCCTCTCTCTCTGTTCCCTCTCTCTCTCTGTTCCCCCTCTCTCTCTGTTCCCTCTCTCTCTGTTCCCCCTCTCTCTCTGTTCCTCTCTCTGTTCCCCCTCTCTCTCTGTTCCCCCTCTCTCTCTGATCCCCCTCTCTCTCTGTTCCCTCTCTCTCTCTGTTCCCCCTCTCTCTCTGTTCCCCCCTCTCTCTCTGTTCCCCCTCTCTCTCTGTTCCCTCTCTCTCTCTGTTCCCCCTCTCTCTCTGTTCCCCCTCTCTCTCTGTTCCCCCCCTCTCTCTCTGTTCCCCCTCTCTCTCTGTTCCCCCTCTCTCTCTGTTCCCCCTCTCTCTCTGTTCCCCCTCTCTCTCTGTTCCCCCTCTCTCTCTGTTCCCCTCTCTCTCTGTTCCCCTCTCTCTCTGTTCCCCCTCTCTCTCTGTTCCCCCTCTCTCTCTGTTCCCCCTCTCTCTCTGTTCCCCTCTCTCTCTGTTCCCTCTCTCTCTGTTCCCCCCTCTCTCTCTGTTCCCTCTCTCTCTGTTCCCCCTCTCTCTCTGTTCCCCCTCCTCTCTCTCTGTTCCCCTCTCTCTCTGTTCCCCCTCTCTCTCTGTTCCCCCCTCTCTCTCTGTTCCCTCTCTCTCTGTTCCCCCTCTCTCTCTGTTCCCCCTCTCTCTCTGTTCCCCCTCTCTCTCTGTTCCCCCTCTCTCTCTGTTCCCCCTCTCTCTCTGTTCCCCCTCTCTCTCTGTTCCCCCTCTCTCTCTGTTCCCCCTCTCTCTCTGTTCCCCCTCTCTCTCTGTTCCCCCTCTCTCTCTGTTCCCCCTCTCTCTCTGTTCCCCCTCTCTCTCTGTTTCCCCTCTCTCTCTGTTCCCCCTCTCTCTCTGTTCCCCCTCTCTCTCTGTTCCCCCTCTCTCTCTGTTCCCCCTCTCTCTCTGTTCCCCCTCTCTCTCTGTTCCCCCTCTCTCTCTTTTCCCCCTCTCTCTCTGTTCCCCCTCTCTCTCTGTTCCCCCTCTCTCTCTGTTCCCCCTCTCTCTCTGTTCCCCCTCTCTCTCTTTTCCCCCTCTCTCTCTGTTCCCCCTCTCTCTCTGTTCCCCCTCTCTCTCTGTTCCCCTCTCTCTCTGTTCCCCCTCTCTCTCTGTTCCCCTCTCTCTCTCTGTTCCCCCCTCTCTCTCTGTTCCCCCCTCTCTCTCTGTTCCCCTCTCTCTCTGTTCCCCCTCTCTCTCTGTTCCCCCTCTCTCTCTGTTCCCCCTCTCTCTCTGTTCCCCTCTCTCTCTGTTCCCCCTCTCTCTCTGTTCCCCTCTCTCTCTGTTCCCCCTCTCTCTCTGTTCCCCCTCTCTCTCTGTTCCCCTCTCTCTCTGTTCCCCCTCTCTCTCTGTTCCCCCTCTCTCTCTGTTCCCCCTCTCTCTCTGTTCCCCCTCTCTCTCTGTTCCCCTCTCTCTCTGTTCCCCCTCTCTCTCTGTTCCCCCTCTCTCTCTGTTCCCCCTCTCTCTCTGTTCCCCCTCCCTCTCTCTCTGTTCCCCCTCTCTCTCTGTTCCCCCCTCTCTCTGTTCCCCCTCTCTCTCCCCCCCTCTCTCTGTTCCCCCTCTCTCTCTGTTCCCCCTCTCTCTCTGTTCCCCCTCTCTCTCTGTTCCCCCTCTCTCTCTGTTCCCCCTCTCTCTCTGTTCCCCCCTCTCTCTCTGTTCCCCCTCTCTCTGTTCCCCCTCTCTCTCTGTTCCCTCTCTCTCTCTGTTCCCTCTCTCTCTCTGTTCCCCCTCTCTCTCTGTTCCCCTCTCTCTCTGTTCCCTCTCTCTCTGTTCCCCCTCTCTCTCTGTTCCCCCTCTCTCTCTGTTCCCCCTCTCTCTCTGTTCCCCCTCTCTCTCTGTTCCCCCTCTCTCTCTGTTCCCCCTCTCTCTCTGTTCCCCCTCTCTCTCTGTTCCCCCTCTCTCTCTGTTCCCCCTCTCTCTCTGTTCCCCCTCTCTCTCTGTTCCCCTCTCTCTCTGTTCCCCCTCTCTCTCTGTTCCCCCTCTCTCTCTGTTCCCCCTCTCTCTCTGTTCCCCCCTCTCTCTCTCTTTCCCCTCTCTCTCTGTTCCCCCTCTCTCTCTGTTCCCCCCTCTCTCTCTGTTCCCCCTCTCTCTCTGTTCCCCCTCTCTCTCTGTTCCCCTCTCTCTCTGTTCCCCCTCCTCTCTCTCTGTTCCCCCTCTCTCTGTTCCCCCTCTCTCTCTGTTCCCTCTCTCTCTGTTCCCCCTCTCTCTCTGTTCCCCTCTCTCTCTGTTCCCCCTCTCTCTCTGTTCCCCCTCTCTCTCTGTTCCCCCTCTCTCTCTGTTCCCTCTCTCTCTGTTCCCCCTCTCTCTCTGTTCCCCTCTCTCTCTGTTCCCCCTCCTCTCTCTCTGTTCCCCCTCTCTCTGTTCCCCCTCTCTCTCTGTTCCCCCTCTCTCTCTCTGTTCCCCCTCTCTCTCTCTGTTCCCCCTCTCTCTCTGTTCCCCCTCTCTCTCTGTTCCCCCTCTCTCTCTGTTCCCCCCTCTCTCTCTGTTCCCTCTCTCTCTGTTCCCCCCTCTCTCTCTGTTCCCCTCTCTCTCTGTTCCCCTCTCTCTCTGTTCCCCCTCTCTCTCTGTTCCCCTCTCTCTCTGTTCCCCCCTCTCTCTCTGTTCCCCCCCTCTCTCTGTTCCCCCTCTCTCTCTGTTACCCCTCTCTCTGTTCCCCCCCTCTCTCTGTTCCCCCTCTCTCTCTGTTCCCTCTCTCTCTGTTCCCCCTCTCTCTCTGTTCCCCCCCCTCTCTCTCTGTTCCCCCTCTCTCTCTGTTCCCCCTCTCTCTCTGTTCCCCCTCTCTCTCTGTTCCCCCTCTCTCCCTCTCTCTCTGTTCCCCCTCTCTCTCTGTTCCCCCTCTCTCTCTGTTCCCCCTCTCTCTCTGTTCCCCTCTCTCTCTGTTCCCCCCTCTCTCTCTGTTCCCCCTCTCTCTCTGTTCCCCCTCTCTCTCTGTTCCCCCTCTCTCTCTGTTCCCCCTCTCTCTCTGTTCCCTCTCTCTCTCTGTTCCCCCCTCTCTCTCTGTTCCCCCTCTCTCTCTGTTCCCCTCTCTCTCTGTTCCCCCCTCTCTCTCTGTTCCCCCTCTCTCTCTGTTTCCCCTCTCTCTCTGTTCCCCCTCTCTCTCTGTTCCCCCTCTCTCTCTGTTCCCCCTCTCTCTCTGTTCCCCCTCTCTCTCTGTTCCCCCTCTCTCTCTGTTCCCCCTCTCTCTCTGTTCCCCCTCTCTCTCTGTTCCCCCTCTCTCTCTGTTCCCCCCTCTCTCTCTGTTTCCCTCTCTCTCTGTTCCCCCTCTCTCTCTGTTCCCCCCCTCTCTCTGTTCCCTCTCTCTCTGTTCCCCCTCTCTCTGTTCCCCCTCTCTCTCCATTTCCCCTCTCTCTCCCTGTTCCCTCTCTCTCTCTGTTCCCCCTCTCTCTCTGTTCCCCCTCTCTCTCTGTTCCCCCTCTCTCTCTGTTCCCCCTCTCTCTGTTCCCTCTCTCTCTGTTCCCCCTCTCTCTCTGTTCCCCCTCTCTCTCTGTTCCCCCTCTCTCTCTGTTCCCCTCTCTCTCTGTTCCCCCCTCTCTCTCTGTTCCCCCCTCTCTCTCTGTTCCCTCTCTCTCTCTGTTCCCCCCTCTCTCTCTGTTCCCCCTCTCTCTCTGTTCCCCCTCTCTCTCTCTGTTCCCCCTCTCTCTCTGTTCCCCCTCTCTCTCTGTTCCCCCTCTCTCTCTGTTCCCCCTCTCTCTCTGTTCCCCCTCTCTCTCTGTTCCCCCTCTCTCTCTGTTCCCCTCTCTCTCTGTTCCCCCTCTCTCTCTGTTCCCCCTCTCTCTCTGTTCCCCCTCTCTCTCTGTTCCCTCTCTCTCTGTTCCCCTCTCTCTCTGTTCCCCCCTCTCTCTCTGTTCCCCCTCTCTCTCTGTTCCCCCTCTCTGTTCCCCCTCTCTCTCTGTTCCCCCTCTCTCTCTGTTTCCCCTCTCTCTCTGTTCCCCCTCTCTCTCTGTTCCCCCTCTCTCTGTTCCCCCTCTCTCTCTGTTCCCCCTCTCTCTCTGTTCCCCCTCTCTCTCTGTTCCCCTCTCTCTCTGTTCCCCCTCTCTCTCTGTTCCCCCTCTCTCTCTGTTCCCTCTCTCTCTCTGTTCCCCCTCTCTCTCTGTTCCCCCTCTCTCTCTGTCCCCCTCTCTCTCTGTTCCCCCTCTCTCTCTGTTCCCCCTCTCTCTCTGTTCCCTCTCTCTCTGTTCCCCTCTCTGTTCCCCCTCTCTCTCTGTTCCCCCTCTCTCTCTGTTCCCCCTCTCTCTCTGTTCCCCCTCTCTCTCTGTTCCCCTCTCTCTCTGTTCCCCCTCTCTCTCTGTTCCCCCTCTCTCTCTGTTCCCCCTCTCTCTCTGTTCCCCTCTCTCTCTGTTCCCCCTCTCTCTCTGTTCCCCCTCTCTCTCTGTTCCCCCTCTCTCTCTGTTTCCCTCTCTCTCTGTTCCCCCTCTCTCTCTGTTCCCCCTCTCTCTCTGTTCCCCCTCTCTCTCTGTTCCCCCTCTCTCTCTGTTCCCCCCTCTCTCTCTGTTCCCCCTCTCTCTCTGTTCCCCTCTCTCTCTGTTCCCCCTCTCTCTCTGTTCCCCCTCTCTCTCTGTTCCCTCTCTCTCTGTTCCCTCTCTCTCTCTGTTCCCCTCTCTCTCTGTTCCCCCTCTCTCTCTGTTCCCCTCTCTCTCTGTTCCCCCTCTCTCTCTGTTCCCCCTCTCTCTCTGTTCCCCCCTCTCTCTCTGTTCCCCCTCTCTCTCTGTTCCCCTCTCTCTCTGTTCCCCCTCTCTCTCTGTTCCCCCTCTCTCTCTGTTCCCCCTCTCTCTCTGTTTCCCCTCTCTCTCTGTTCCCCCCTCTCTCTCTGTTCCCCTCTCTCTCTGTTCCCCTCTCTCTCTGTTCCCCCTCTCTCTCTGTTCCCCCTCTCTCTCTGTTCCCCCTCTCTCTCTGTTCCCCCTCTCTCTCTGTTCCCCCTCTCTCTCTGTTCCCCCTCTCTCTCTGTTCCCCCTCTCTCTCTGTTCCCCCTCTCTCTCTGTTCCCCCTCTCTCTCTGTTCCCCCTCTCTCTCTGTTCCCCTCTCTCTCTGTTCCCCCTCTCTCTCTGTTCCCCTCTCTCTCTGTTCCCCCCTCTCTCTCTGTTCCCCCTCTCTCTCTGTTCCCCCTCTCTCTCTGTTCCCCCTCTCTCTCTGTTCCCCCTCTCTCTCTGTTCCCCCTCTCTCTCTGTTCCCCTCTCTCTCTGTTCCCCCCTCTCTCTCTGTTCCCCCTCTCTCTCTGTTCCCTCTCTCTCTGTTCCCCCTCTCTCTCTGTTCCCCCTCTCTCTGTTCCCCTCTCTCTCTGTTCCCCCTCTCTCTCTGTTCCCCCTCTCTCTCTGTTCCCCCTCTCTCTCTGTTCCCCCTCTCTCTCTGTTCCCCCTCTCTCTCTGTTCCCCTCTCTCTGTTCCCCCTCTCTCTCTGTTCCCCCTCTCTCTCTGTTCCCCTCTCTCTCTGTTCCCCCTCTCTCTCTGTTCCCCCTCTCTCTCTGTTCCCCCTCTCTCTCTGTTCCCCCTCTCTCTCTGTTTCCCCTCTCTCTCTGTTCCCCCTCTCTCTCTGTTCCCCCTCTCTCTCTGTTCCCCCTCTCTCTCTGTTCCCCCTCTCTCTCTGTTCCCCCTCTCTCTCTGTTCCCCCTCTCTCTCTGTTCCCCTCTCTCTCTGTTCCCCCTCTCTCTCTGTTCCCCCTCTCTCTCTGTTCCCCCCTCTCTCTCTGTTCCCTCTCTCTCTCTGTTCCCTCTCTCTCTCTGTTCCCTCTCTCTCTGTTCCCTCTCTCTCTCTGTTCCCCCTCTCTCTCTGTTCCCCCTCTCTCTCTGTTCCCTCTCTCTCTCTGTTCCCCCTCTCTCTCTGTTCCCCCTCTCTCTCTGTTCCCCCTCTCTCTCTGTTCCCCCTCTCTCTCTGTTCCCCCTCTCTCTCTGTTCCCCCTCTCTCTCTGTTCCCCCTCTCTCTCTGTTCCCCCTCTCTCTCTGTTCCCCTCTCTCTCTGTTCCCCCTCTCTCTCTGTTCCCCCTCTCTCTCTGTTCCCCCTCTCTCTCTGTTCCCCCTCTCTCTCTGTTCCCCCTCTCTCTCTGTTCCCCCTCTCTCTCTGTTCCCCCTCTCTCTCTGTTCCCCCTCTCTCTCTGTTCCCCCTCTCTCTCTGTTCCCCCTCTCTCTCTGTTCCCTCTCTCTCTGTTCCCCCTCTCTCTCTGTTCCCCTCTCTCTCTGTTCCCCCTCTCTCTCTGTTCCCCCTCTCTCTCTGTTCCCCCTCTCTCTCTGTTCCCCCTCTCTCTCTGTTCCCCCTCTCTCTCTGTTCCCCCTCTCTCTCTGTTCCCCTCTCTCTCTGTTCCCCTTCCTCTCTCTCTGTTCCCTCTCTCTCTGTTCCCCCTCTCTCTCTGTTCCCTCTCTCTCTGTTCCCCCTCCTCTCTCTCTGTTCCCCCTCTCTCTGTTCCCTCTCTCTCTCTGTTCCCCCTCTCTCTCTGTTCCCCCTCTCTCTCTGTTCCCCTCTCTCTCTGTTCCCCCCCTCTCTCTGTTCCCCCTCTCTCTCTGTTCCCCCTCTCTCTCTGTTCCCCCTCTCTCTCTGTTCCCCCTCTCTCTCTGTTCCCCCTCTCTCTCTGTTCCCCCTCTCTCTCTGTTCCCCCTCTCTCTCTGTTCCCTCTCTCTCTGTTCCCCCTCTCTCTCTGTTCCCCTCTCTCTCTGTTCCCCCTCTCTCTCTGTTCCCCTCTCTCTCTGTTCCCCCTCTCTCTCTGTTCCCCTCTCTCTCTCTGTTCCCCCTCTCTCTCTGTTCCCCTCTCTCTCTGTTCCCCCTCTCTCTCTGTTCCCCCTCTCTCTCTGTTCCCCCTCTCTCTCTGTTCCCCCTCTCTCTCTGTTCCCCCTCTCTCTCTGTTCCCCCTCTCTCTCTGTTCCCCTCTCTCTCTGTTCCCCCTCTCTCTCTGTTCCCCCTCTCTCTCTGTTCCCCCTCTCTCTCTGTTCCCCCTCTCTCTCTGTTCCCCCTCTCTCTCTGTTCCCCTCTCTCTCTGTTCCCCCTCTCTCTCTGTTCCCCCTCTCTCTCTGTTCCCCTCTCTCTCTGTTCCCCCTCTCTCTCTGTTCCCTCTCTCTCTCTCCCCCCCTCTCTCTCTGTTCCCCCTCTCTCTCTGTTCCCCCTCTCTCTCTGTTCCCCCTCTCTCTCTGTTCCCCCCTCTCTCTCTGTTCCCCCTCTCTCTCTGTTCCCCCTCTCTCTCTGTTCCCCCTCTCTCTCTGTTCCCCCTCTCTCTCTGTTCCCCCTCTCTCTCTGTTCCCCCTCTCTCTCTGTTCCCCTCTCTCTCTGTTCCCCCCTCTCTCTCTCTGTTCCCCCTCTCTCTCTGTTCCCCCTCTCTCTCTGTTCCCCCTCTCTCTCTGTTCCCCCTCTCTCTCTGTTCCCCCTCTCTCTCTGTTCCCCCCCTCTCTCTCTGTTCCCCCTCTCTCTCTGTTCCCCCTCTCTCTCTGTTCCCCCTCTCTCTCTGTTCCCCCTCTCTCTCTGTTCCCCCTCTCTCTCTGTTCCCCCTCTCTCTCTGTTTCCCCTCTCTCTCTGTTCCCCCTCTCTCTCTGTTCCCCCTCTCTCTCTCTGTTCCCCCTCTCTCTCTGTTCCCCCTCTCTCTCTGTTCCCCCTCTCTCTCTGTTCCCCCTCTCTCTCTGTTCCCCTCTCTCTCTGTTCCCCTCTCTCTGTTCCCCTCTCTCTCTGTTCCCCCTCTCTCTCTGTTCCCCCTCTCTCTCTGTTCCCCCTCTCTCTCTGTTCCCCCTCTCTCTCTGTTCCCCCTCTCTCTCTGTTCCCCCTCTCTCTCTGTCCCCCTCTCTCTCTGTTCCCCCTCTCTCTCTGTTCCCCTCTCTCTCTCTGTTCCCCCTCTCTCTCTGTTCCCCCTCTCTCTCTGTTCCCCCTCTCTCTCTGTTCCCCTCTCTCTCTGTTCCCCCTCTCTCTCTGTTCCCCCTCTCTCTCTGTTCCCCCTCTCTCTCTGTTCCCCCTCTCTCTCTGTTCCCCCTCTCTCTCTGTTCCCCCTCTCTCTCTGTTCCCCCTCTCTCTCTGTTCCCCCTCTCTCTCTGTTCCCCCTCTCTCTCTGTTCCCCCTCTCTCTCTGTTCCCCTCTCTCTCTGTTCCCCCTCTCTCTCTGTTCCCCTCTCTCTCTGTTCCCTCTCTCTCTGTTCCCCCCTCTCTCTCTGTTCCCCTCTCTCTCTGTTCCCCCTCTCTCTCTGTTCCCCCTCTCTCTCTGTTCCCCCTCTCTCTCTGTTCCCCCTCTCTCTCTGTTCCCCCTCTCTCTCTGTTCCCCCTCTCTCTCTGTTCCCCCTCTCTCTCTGTTCCCCCTCTCTCTCTGTTCCCCTCTCTCTCTGTTCCCCCTCTCTCTCTGTTCCCCCTCTCTCTCTCTCTCTGTTCCCCCTCTCTCTCTGTTCCCCTCTCTCTCTGTTCCCCTCTCTCTCTGTTCCCCCTCTCTCTCTGTTCCCCCTCTCTCTCTGTTCCCATCTCTCTCTGTTCCCCCTCTCTCTCTGTTCCTCTCTCTCTCTGTTCCTCTCTCTCTCTGTTCCCCTCTCTCTCTGTTCCCCTCTCTCTCTGTTCCCCTCTCTCTCTGTTCCCCCTCTCTCTCTGTTCCCCCTCTCTCTCTGTTCCCCCTCTCTCTCTGTTCCCCTCTCTCTCTGTTCCCCCTCTCTCTCTGTTCCCTCTCTCTCTGTTCCCTCTCTCTCTGTTCCCCCTCTCTCTCTGTTCCCCCTCTCTCTCTGTTCCCCCTCTCTCTCTGTTCCCCCTCTCTCTGTTCCCCCCCTCTCTCTCTGTTCCCCCTCTCTCTCTGTTCCCCTCTCTCTCTGTTCCCCCTCTCTCTCTGTTCCCTCTCTCTCTGTTCCCCCTCTCTCTCTGTTCCCTCTCTCTCTGTTCCCCTCTCTCTCTGTTCCCCCTCTCTCTCTGTTCCCCCTCTCTCTCTGTTCCCCCTCTCTCTCTGTTCCCCCTCTCTCTCTGTTTCCCCTCTCTCTCTGTTTCCCCTCTCTCTCTGTTCCCCTCTCTCTCTGTTCCCCCTCTCTCTGTTCCCCTCTCTCTCTGTTCCCCCTCTCTCTGTTCCCCCTCTCTCTCTGTTCCCCCTCCTCTCTCTCTGTCCCCTCTCTCTGTTCCCTCTCTCTCTGTTCCCCCTCTCTCTCTGTTCCCCTCTCTCTCTGTTCCCCTCTCTCTCTGTTCCCCCTCTCTCTCTGTTCCCCCTCTCTCTCTGTTCCCCTCTCTCTCTGTTCCCCCTCTCTCTCTGTTCCCCCTCTCTCTCTGTTCCCCCCTCTCTCTCTGTTCCCCTCTCTCTCTGTTCCCCCTCTCTCTCTGTTCCCCTCTCTCTCTGTTCCCCTCTCTCTCTGTTCCCCCTCTCTCTCTGTTCCCCCTCTCTCTCTGTTCCCCCTCTCTCTCTGTTCCCCCTCTCTCTCTGTTCCCCTCTCTCTCTGTTCCCCCTCTCTCTCTGTTCCCCCTCTCTCTCTGTTTCCCCCTCTCTCTCTGTTCCCCCCTCTCTCTCTGTTCCCCCTCTCTCTCTGTTCCCCTCTCTCTCTGTTCCCCCTCTCTCTCTGTTCCCCCTCTCTCTCTGTTCCCCTCTCTCTCTGTTCCCCCTCTCTCTCTGTTCCCCCTCTCTCTCTGTTCCCCCTCTCTCTCTGTTCCCCCTCTCTCTCTGTTCCCCTCTCTCTCTGTTCCCCCTCTCTCTCTGTTCCCCCTCTCTCTCTGTTCCCCCTCTCTCTCTGTTCCCCCTCTCTCTCTGTTCCCCCTCTCTCTCTGTTCCCCCTCTCTCTCTGTTCCCCCTCTCTCTCTGTTCCCCCTCTCTCTCTGTTCCCCCTCTCTCTCTGTTCCCCTCTCTCTCTCTGTTCCCCCTCTCTCTCTGTCCCCCCTCTCTCTCTCTGTTCCCCCTCTCTCTTTGTTCCCCCTCTCTCTCTGTTCCCCCTCTCTCTCTGTTCCCCCTCTCTCTCTGTTCCCCCTCTCTCTCTGTTCCCCCTCTCTCTCTGTTCCCCCTCTCTCTGTTCCCCCTCTCTCTCTGTTCCCCCTCTCTCTCTGTTCCCCCTCTCTCTCTGTTCCCCCTCTCTCTCTGTTCCCCCTCTCTCTCTGTTCCCCCTCTCTCTCTGTTCCCCCTCTCTCTCTGTTCCCCCTCTCTCTCTGTTCCCCCTCTCTCTCTGTTCCCCCTCTCTCTCTGTTCCCCCTCTCTCTCTGTTCCCCTCTCTCTCTGTTCCCTCTCTCTCTGTTCCCCTCTCTCTCTGTTCCCCCTCTCTCTCTGTTCCCCCTCTCTCTCTGTTCCCCCTCTCTCTCTGTTCCCCCTCTCTCTCTGTTCCCCCTCTCTCTCTGTTCCCCCTCTCTCTCTGTTCCCCCTCTCTCTCTGTTCCCCCTCTCTCTCTGTTCCCCTCTCTCTCTGTTCCCCTCTCTCTCTGTTCCCCCTCTCTCTCTGTTCCCCCTCTCTCTCTGTTCCCCTCTCTCTCTGTTCCCCCTCTCTCTCTGTTCCCCCTCTCTCTCTGTTTCCCCTCTCTCTCTGTTCCCCCTCTCTCTCTGTTCCCCCTCTCTCTCTGTTCCCCCTCTCTCTCTGTTCCCCCTCTCTCTCTGTTCCCCCTCTCTCTCTGTTCCCCCTCTCTCTCTGTTCCCCTCTCTCTCTGTTCCCCCTCTCTCTCTGTTCCCCCTCTCTCTCTGTTCCCCCTCTCTCTCTGTTCCCCTCTCTCTCTGTTCCCCCTCTCTCTCTGTTCCCCCTCTCTCTCTGTTCCCCTCTCTCTCTGTTCCCCCTCTCTCTCTGTTCCCCCTCTCTCTCTGTTCCCCCTCTCTCTCTGTCCCCCTCTCTCTCTGTTCCCCCTCTCTCTCTGTTCCCCCTCTCTCTCTGTTCCCCCTCTCTCTCTGTTCCCCACTCTCTCTGTTCCCCCTCTCTCTCTGTTCTCCCTCTCTCTCTGTTCCCCCTCTCTCTCTGTTCCCCCTCTCTCTCTGTTCCCCCTCTCTCTCTGTTCCCCCTCTCTCTCTGTTCCCCCTCTCTCTCTGTCCCCCCTCTCTCTCTGTTCCCCCTCTCTCTCTGTTCCCCCCCCTCTCTCTCTGTTCCCCCTCTCTCTCTGTTTCCCCTCTCTCTCTGTTTCCCCTCTCTCTCTGTTCCCCTCTCTCTCTGTTCCCCTCTCTCTCTGTTCCCCCTCTCTCTTCCCCCTCTCTCTCTGTTCCCCCTCTCTCTCTGTTCCCCCTCTCTCTCTGTTCCCCCTCTCTCTCTGTTCCCCCTCTCTCTCTGTTCCCCCTCTCTCTCTGTTCCCCCCTCTCTCTCTGTTCCCCCCTCTCTCTCTGTTCCCCCTCTCTCTCTGTTCCCCTCTCTCTCTGTTCCCCCTCTCTCTGTTCCCCTCTCTCTCTGTTCCCCCCTCTCTCTCTGTTCCCCTCTCTCTCTGTTCCCCCTCTCTCTCTGTTCCCCTCTCTCTCTGTTCCCCCCTCTCCCTCTGTTCCTCTCTCTGTTCCCGCTCTCTCTCTGTTCCCCCCTCTCTCTCTGTTCCCCCCTCTCTCTCTGTTCCCTCTCTCTCTCTGTTCCCCCTCTCTCTCTGTTCCCCCTCTCTCTCTGTTCCCCTCTCTCTCTGTTCCCCCTCTCTCTCTGTTCCCCCTCTCTCTCTGTTCCCCCTCTCTCTCTGTTCCCCCTCTCTCTCTGTTCCCCCTCTCTCTGTTCCCCCTCTCTCTCTGTTCCCCCCTCTCTCTCTGTTCCCCCTCTCTCTCTGTTTCCCTCTCTCTCTGTTCCCCCTCTCTCTCTGTTCCCCCTCTCTCTCTGTTCCCCTCTCTCTCTGTTCCCCCCTCTCTCTCTGTTCCCCCTCTCTCTCTGTTCCCCCTCTCTCTCTGTTCCCCCCTCTCTCTCTGTTCCCCCTCTCTCTCTGTTCCCCCTCTCTCTCTGTTCCCCTCTCTCTGTTCCCCCTCTCTCTCTGTTCCCCCTCTCTCTCTGTTCCCCCTCTCTCTCTGTTCCCCTCTCTCTCTGTTCCCCCTCTCTCTCTGTTCCCCCTCTCTCTCTGTTCCCCCTCTCTCTCTGTTCCCCTCTCTCTCTGTTCCCCTCTCTCTCCCTCTCTCTCTGTTCCCCCCTCTCTCTCTGTTCCCCCTCTCTCTCTGTTCCCCCTCTCTCTCTGTTCCCCCTCTCTCTCTGTTCCCCCCTCTCTCTCTGTTCCCCCTCTCTCTCTGTTCCCCCTCTCTCTCTGTTCCCCCTCTCTCTCTGTTCCCCCTCTCTCTCTGTTCCCCCTCTCTCTCTGTTCCCCCTCTCTCTCTGTTCCCCCTCTCTCTCTGTTCCCCCTCTCTCTCTGTTCCCCCTCTCTCTCTGTTCCCCCTCTCTCTCTGTTCCCCCTCTCTCTCTGTTCCCCTCTCTCTCTGTTCCCCCTCTCTCTCTGTTCCCCCTCTCTCTCTGTTCCCCCTCTCTCTCTGTTCCCCCTCTCTCTCTGTTCCCCCTCTCTCTCTGTTCCCCCTCTCTCTCTGTTTCCCCTCTCTCTCTGTTCCCCCTCTCTCTCTGTCCCCCTCTCTCTCTGTTCCCCCTCTCTCTCTGTTCCCCCTCTCTCTCTGTTCCCCCTCTCTCTCTGTTCCCCTCTCTCTCTGTTCCCCTCTCTCTCTGTTCCCCCTCTCTCTCTGTTCCCCCTCTCTCTCTGTTCCCCCTCTCTCTCTGTTCCCCCTCTCTCTCTGTTCCCCCTCTCTCTCTGTTCCCCCTCTCTCTCTGTTCCCTCTCTCTCTCTGATCCCCCTCTCTCTCTGTTCCCTCTCTCTCTCTGTTCCCCCTCTCTCTCTGTTCCCCTCTCTCTCTGTTCCCCCTCTCTCTCTGTTCCCCTCTCTCTCTCTGTTCCCTCTCTCTCTCTGTTCCCCCTCTCTCTCTGTTCCCTCTCTCTCTCTGTTCCCCCTCTCTCTCTGTTCCCCTCTCTCTCTCTGTTCCCCCTCTCTCTCTGTTCCCCCTCTCTCTCTGTTCCCCCTCTCTCTCTGTTCCCCCTCTCTCTCTGTTCCCCCTCTCTCTCTGTTCCCCTCTCTCTCTGTTCCCCCTCTCTCTCTGTTCCCCTCTCTCTCTGTTCCCCCTCTCTCTCTGTTCCCCCTCTCTCTCTGTTCCCCCTCTCTCTCTGTTCCCCCTCTCTCTCTGTTCCCCCTCTCTCTCTGTTCCCCCTCTCTCTCTGTTCCCCCTCTCTCTCTGTTCCCCCTCTCTCTCTGTTCCCCCTCTCTCTCTGTTCCCCCTCTCTCTCTGTTCCCCCTCTCTCTCTGTTCCCCCTCTCTCTCTGTTCCCCCCTCTCTCTGTTCCCCCTCTCTCTCTGTTCCCCCTCTCTCTCTGTTCCCCCTCTCTCTCTGTTCCCCTCTCTCTCTGTTCCCCCTCTCTCTCTTTCCCCTCTCTCTCTGTTCCCCCTCTCTCTCTCTGTTCCCCCTCTCTCTCTGTTCCCCCTCTCTCTCTGTTCCCCCTCTCTCTCTGTTCCCCCTCTCTCTCTGTTTCCCCCTCTCTCTGTTCCCTCTCTCTCTCTCTGTTCCCCCTCTCTCTCTCCATTTCCCCCTCTCTCTCTGTTCCCTCTCTCTCTCTGTTCCCCCTCTCTCTCTGTTCCCCCTCTCTCTCTGTTCCCCCTCTCTCTCTGTTCCCCCTCTCTCTCTGTTCCCCCACTCTCTCTGTTCCCCTCTCTCTCTCTTTCCCCTCTCTCTCTGTTCCCCCTCTCTCTCTGTTCCCCTCTCTCTCTGTTCCCCCTCTCTCTCTGTTCCCCCTCTCTCTCTGTTCCCCCCTCTCTCTCTGTTCCCCCTCTCTCTCTGTTCCCCCTCTCTCTCTGTTCCCCTCTCTCTCTGTTCCCCCTCTCTCTCTGTTCCCCCTCTCTCTCTGTTCCCCCTCTCTCTCTGTTCCCCCTCTCTCTCTGTTCCCCCTCTCTCTCTGTTCCCCCTCTCTCTCTGTTCCCCCCTCTCTCTCTGTTCCCCCTCTCTCTCTGTTCCCCCTCTCTCTCTGTTCCCCCTCTCTCTCTGTTCCCCCTCTCTCTCTGTTCCCCCTCTCTCTCTGTTCCCCTCTCTCTCTGTTCCCCCTCTCTCTCTGTTCCCCCTCTCTCTCTGTTCCCCTCTCTCTCTGTTCCCCCTCTCTCTCTGTTCCCCTCTCTCTCTGTTCCCCCTCTCTCTCTGTTCCCCCTCTCTCTCTGTTCCCCCTCTCTCTCTGTTCCCCCTCTCTCTCTGTTCCCCTCTCTCTCTGTTCCCCCTCTCTCTCTGTTTCCCCTCTCTCTCTGTTCCCCCTCTCTCTCTGTTTCCCCTCTCTCTCTGTTCCCCCTCTCTCTCTGTTCCCCCTCTCTCTCTCTCCCCCCCTCTCTCTCTGTTCCCCCTCTCTCTCTGTTCCCCCTCTCTCTCTGTTCCCCCTCTCTCTCTGTTCCCCCTCTCTCTCTGTTCCCCCTCTCTCTCTGTTCCCCCTCTCTCTCTGTTCCCCCTCTCTCTCTGTTCCCCCTCTCTCTCTGTTCCCCCTCTCTCTCTGTTCCCCCTCTCTCTCTGGTCCCCCTCTCTCTCTGTTCCCCCTCTCTCTCTGTTCCCCCTCTCTCTCTGTTCCCCCTCTCTCTCTGTTCCCTCTCTCTCTCTGTTCCCCCCTCTCTCTCTGTTCCCCCTCTCTCTCTGTTCCCCCTCTCTCTCTGTTCCCCCTCTCTCTCTGTTCCCCTCTCTCTCTGTTCCCATCTCTCTCTCTGTTCCCCCTCTCTCTCTGTTCCCCCTCTCTCTCTGTTCCCATCTCTCTCTCTGTTCCCCCTCTCTCTTCCCCCTCTCTCTCTGTTCCCCCTCTCTCTCTGTTCCCCCTCTCTCTCTGTTCCCCTCTCTCTCTGTTCCCCTCTCTCTCTGTTCCCCCTCTCTCTCTGTTCCCCCTCTCTCTCTGTTCCCCCTCTCTCTCTGTTCCCCCTCTCTCTCTGTTCCCCCTCTCTCTCTGTTCCCCTCTCTCTCCCCCTCTCTCTCTGTTCCCCCTCTCTCTCTGTTCCCCCTCTCTCTCTGTTCCCCCTCTCTCTCTGTTCCCCCTCTCTCTCTGTTCCCCCTCTCTCTCTGTTCCCCCTCTCTCTCTGTTCCCCCTCTCTCTCTGTTCCCCTCTCTCTCTGTTCCCCCTCTCTCTCTGTTCCCCCTCTCTCTCTGTTCCCCCTCTCTCTCTGTTCCCCTCTCTCTCTGTTCCCCCTCTCTCTCTGTTCCCCCTCTCTCTCTGTTCCCCCTCTCTCTCTGTTCCCCCTCTCTCTCTGTTCCCCCTCTCTCTCTGTTCCCCCTCTCTCTCTGTTCCCCCTCTCTCTCTGTTCCCCCTCTCTCTCTGTTCCCCCTCTCTCTCTGTTCCCCCTCTCTCTCTGTTCCCCCCTCTCTCTGTTCCCCCCCTCTCTCTGTTCCCCCCTCTCTCTCTGTTCCCCCTCTCTCTCTGTTCCCCCTCTCTCTCTGTTCCCCCTCTCTCTCTGTTCCCCCTCTCTCTCTGTTCCCCCTCTCTCTCTCTGTTCCCTCTCTCTCTCTGTTCCCCCCTCTCTCTCTGTTCCCCCTCTCTCTCTGTTCCCTCTCTCTCTCTGTTCCCCCCTCTCTCTCTGTTCCCCCGTCTCTCTCTGTTCCCCCCTCTCTCTGTTCCCTCTCTCTCTCTGTTTCCCCTCTCTCTCTGTTCCCCCTCTCTCTCTGTTCCCCCCTCTCTCTCTGTTCCCCCTCTCTCTCTCTGTTCCCCTCTCTCTCTCTGTTCCCCCTCTCTCTCTGTTCCCCCTCTCTCTCTGTTCCCCCCTCTCTCTCTGTTCCCCCTCTCTCTCTGTTCCCCCCTCTCTCTCTGTTCCCCCTCTCTCTCTGTTCCCCCTCTCTCTCTGTTCCCCCTCTCTCTCTGTTCCCCCCTCTCTCTCTGTTCCCCCTCTCTCTCTGTTCCCCCTCTCTCTCTGTTCCCCTCTCTCTCTGTTCCCCCTCTCTCTCTGTTCCCCCTCTCTCTCTGTTCCCCCTCTCTCTCTGTTCCCCCTCTCTCTCTGTTCCCCCTCTCTCTCTGTTCCCCCTCTCTCTCTGTTCCCCCTCTCTCTCTGTTCCCCCTCTCTCTCTGTTCCCCCTCTCTCTCTGTTCCCCCTCTCTCTCTGTTCCCCCTCTCTCTCTGTTCCCCCTCTCTCTCTGTTCCCCCTCTCTCTCTGTTCCCCCTCTCTCTCCAGTTCCCCCTCTCTCTCTGTTCCCCCCTCTCTCTCTGTTCCTCTCTCTGTTCCCCCTCTCTCTCTGTTCCCCCCTCTCTCTCTGTTCCCCCCTCTCTCTCTGTTCCCTCTCTCTCTCTGTTCCCCCTCTCTCTCTGTTCCCCCTCTCTCTCTGTTCCCCCCTCTCTCTCTGTTCCCCCTCTCTCTCTGTTCCCCTCTCTCTCTGTCCCCCCTCTCTCTCTGTTCCCCTCTCTCTCTGTTCCCCTCTCTCTCTCAGTTCCCCCTCTCTCTCTCTGTTCCCTCTCTCTCTCTGTTCCCCCCTCTCTCTCTGTTCCCCCTCTCTCTCTGTTCCCTCTCTCTCTCTGTTCCCCCCTCTCTCTCTGTTCCCTCTCTCTCTCTGTTCCCCCCTCTCTCTCTGTTCCCCCCTCTCTCTCTGTTCCCCCTCTCTCTCTGTTCCCCCTCTCTCTCTGTTCCCCCTCTCTCTCTGTTCCCTCTCTCTCTCTCTGTTCCCCCTCTCTCTCTGTTCCCCCTCTCTCTCTGTTCCCCCTCTCTCTCTGTTCCCCCTCTCTCTCTGTTCCCCCTCTCTCTCTGTTCCCCCTCTCTCTCTGTTCCCCCTCTCTCTCTGTTCCCCCTCTCTCTCTGTTCCCCCTCTCTCTCTGTTCCCCCTCTCTCTCTGTTCCCCCTCTCTCTCTGTTCCCCCTCTCTCTCTGTTCCCCCTCTCTCTCTGTTCCCCCTCTCTCTCTGTTCCCCCTCTCTCTCTGTTCCCCCTCTCTCTCTGTTCCCCCTCTCTCTCTGTTCCCCCTCTCTCTCTGTTCCCCCTCTCTCTCTGTTCCCCCTCTCTCTCTGTTCCCCCTCTCTCTCTGTTCCCCCTCTCTCTCTGTTCCCCCTCTCTCTCTGTTCCCCCTCTCTCTCTGTTCCCCCTCTCTCTCTGTTCCCCCTCTCTCTCTGTTCCCCCTCTCTCTCTGTTCCCCCTCTCTCTCTGTTCCCCCTCTCTCTCTGTTCCCCCTCTCTCTCTGTTCCCCCTCTCTCTCTGTTCCCCCTCTCTCTCTGTTCCCCCTCTCTCTCTGTTCCCCCTCTCTCTCTCTGTTCCCCTCTCTCTCTGTTCCCCCTCTCTCTCTGTTCCCCCTCTCTCTCTGTTCCCCCTCTCTCTCTGTTCCCCCTCTCTCTCTGTTCCCCCTCTCTCTGTTCCCCTCTCTCTCTCTGTTCCCCCTCTCTCTCTGTTCCCCCTCTCTCTCTGTTCCCCCTCTCTCTCTGTTCCCCCTCTCTCTCTGTTCCCCCTCTCTCTCTGTTCCCCCTCTCTCTCTGTTCCCCCTCTCTCTCTGTTCCCCCTCTCTCTCTGTTCCCCTCTCTCTCTGTTCCCCCTCTCTCTCTGTTCCCCCTCTCTCTCTGTTCCCCCTCTCTCTCTGTTCCCCCTCTCTCTCTGTTCCCCTCTCTCTCTGTTTCCCCTCTCTCTCTGTTCCCCCTCTCTCTCTGTTCCCCCTCTCTCTCTGTTCCCCCTCTCTCTCTGTTCCCCTCTCTCTCTGTTCCCCCTCTCTCTCTGTTCCCCCTCTCTCTCTGTTCCCCCTCTCTCTCTGTTCCCCCTCTCTCTCTGTTCCCCCTCTCTCTCTGTTCCCCCTCTCTCTCTGTTCCCCCTCTCTCTCTGTTCCCCCTCTCTCTCTGTTCCCCCTCTCTCTCTGTTCCCCCTCTCTCTCTGTTCCCCCTCTCTCTCTGTTCCCCTCTCTCTCTGTTCCCCCTCTCTCTCTGTTCCCCTCTCTCTCTGTTCCCCCTCTCTCTCTGTTCCCCCTCTCTCTCTGTTCCCCCTCTCTCTCTGTTCCCCCTCTCTCTCTGTTCCCCCTCTCTCTCTGTTCCCCCTCTCTCTCTGTTCCCCCTCTCTCTCTGTTCCCCCTCTCTCTCTGTTTCCCCTCTCTCTCTGTTCCCCTCTCTCTCTCTGTTCCCCTCTCTCTCTGTTCCCCCTCTCTCTCTGTTCCCCCTCTCTCTCTGTTCCCCTCTCTCTCTGTTCCCCCTCTCTCTCTGTTCCCCCTCTCTCTCTGTTCCGCCTCTCTCTCTGTTCCCCCTCTCTCTCTCTGTTCCCCCTCTCTCTCTGTTCCCCCTCTCTCTCTGTTCCCCCTCTCTCTCTGTTTCCCCTCTCTCTCTGTTCCCCCTCTCTCTCTGTTCCCCCTCTCTCTCTGTTCCCCCTCTCTCTCTGTTCCCCCTCTCTCTCTGTTCCCCCCTCTCTCTCTGTTCCCCCTCTCTCTCTGTTCCCCTCTCTCTCTGTTCCCCCTCTCTCTCTGTTCCCCTCTCTCTCTGTTCCCCCTCTCTCTCTGTTCCCCCTCTCTCTCTGTTCCCCCTCTCTCTCTGTTCCCCCTCTCTCTCTGTTCCCTCTCTCTCTCTGTTCCCCCTCTCTCTCTGTTCCCTCTCTCTCTCTGTTCCCCCTCTCTCTCTGTTCCCCCTCTCTCTCTGTTCCCCTCTCTCTCTGTTCCCCCTCTCTCTCTGTTCCCCCTCTCTCTCTGTTCCCCCTCTCTCTCTGTTCCCCCTCTCTCTCTGTTCCCCCTCTCTCTCTGTTCCCCCTCTCTCTCTGTTCCCCCTCTCTCTCTGTTCCCCTCTCTCTCTGTTCCCTCTCTCTCTCTGTTCCCCCTCTCTCTCTGTTCCCCCTCTCTCTCTCTGTTCCCCCTCTCTCTCTCTGTTCCCCCCTCTCTCTCTGTTCCCCCCTCTCTCTCTGTTCCCCCCTCTCTCTCTGTTCCCCCTCTCTCTCTGTTCCCCTCTCTCTCTGTTCCCCCTCTCTCTCTGTTCCCCCTCTCTCTCTGTTCCCCCTCTCTCTCTGTTCCCCCTCTCTCTCTGTTCCCCTCTCTCTCTGTTCCCCCTCTCTCTCTGTTCCCCCTCTCTCTCTGTTCCCCCTCTCTCTTCCCCCTCTCTCTCTGTTCCCCCTCTCTCTCTGTTCCCCCTCTCTCTCTGTTCCCCCTCTCTCTCTGTTCCCCCTCTCTCTCTGTTCCCCCTCTCTCTCTGTTCCCCCTCTCTCTCTGTTCCCCCTCTCTCTCTCCTCTCTCTCTCGCTTCCCCCTCTCTCTCTGTTCCCCTCTCTCTCTCTGTTCCCCTCTCTCTCTGTTCCCTCTCTCTCTGTTCCCCTCTCTCTCTCTGTTCCCCTCTCTCTCTCTCCTTTCCTCTCTCTCTGTTCCCCCCTCTCTCTCTGTTCCCCCTCTCTCTCTGTTCCCCCTCTCTCTCTGTTCCCCTCTCTCTCTCTGTCCCCCCTCTCTCTCTGTTCCCCCTCTCTCTCTGTTCCCTCTCTCTCTCTGTTCCCCCTCTCTCTCTGTTCCCCCTCTCTTGTTCCCCTCTCTCTCTGTTCCCCCTCTCTCTCTGTTCCCCCTCTCTCTCTGTTCCCCCTCTCTCTCTGTTCCCCCCTCTCTCTCTGTTCCCTCTCTCTCTCTGTTCCCCCTCTCTCTCCGTTTCCCCTCTCTCTCCGTTTCCCCTCTCTCTCTGTTCCCCCTCTCTCTGTTCCCCCCTCTCTCTCTGTTCCCCCTCTCTCTCTCTGTTCCCCCTCTCTCTCTGTTCCCCCTCTCTCTCTGTTCCCCCTCTCTCTCCGTTTCCCCCTCTCTCTCCGTTCCCCCTCTCTCTGTTCCCCCCTCTCTCTGTTCCCCCTCTCTCTCTGTTCCCCCTCTCTCTCTGTTCCCCCTCTCTCTCTGTTCCCCCCTCTCTCTCTGTTCCCTCTCTCTCTCTGTTCCCCCTCTCTCTCTGTTCCCCCTCTCTCTGTTCCCCCCTCTCTCTCTGTTCCCCCTCTCTCTCTCTCTGTTCCCCCTCTCTCTCTGTTCCCCCTCTCTCTCTGTTCCCCCTCTCTCTCCGTTTCCCCTCTCTCTCCGTTCCCCCCTCTCTCCGTTCCCCCCTCTCTCTCTGTTCCCCCTCTCTCTCTCTCTGTTCCCCCTCTCTCTCTGTTCCCCCTCTCTCTCTGTTCCCCCCCTCTCTCTCTGTTCCCCCTCTCTCTCTCTCTGTTCCCCCTCTCTCTCTGTTCCCCCTCTCTCTCTGTTCCCCCTCTCTCTCTGTTCCCCTCTCTCTCTCTGTTCCCCCTCTCTCTCTGTTCCCCTCTCTCTCTCTGTTCCCCCTCTCTCTCTGTTCCCCCTCTCTCTCTGTTCCCCCTCTCTCTCTGTTCCCCCTCTCTCTCTGTTCCCCCTCTCTCTCTGTTCCCCCCTCTCTCTCTGTTCCCACTCTCTCTGTTCCCCCTCTCTCTCTGTTCCCTCTCTCTCTCTGTTCCCCCTCTCTCTCTGTTCCCCCTCTCTCTCTGTTCCCCCTCTCTCTCTGTTCCCCCTCTCTCTCTGTTCCCCCCTCTCTCTGTTCCCCCTCTCTCTCTGTTCCCCCTCTCTCTCTCTGTTCCCCCTCTCTCTCTGTTCCCCCTCTCTCTCTGTTCCCCCTCTCTCTCTGTTCCCCCTCTCTCTCTGTTCCCCCTCTCTCTCTGTTCCCCCCTCTCTCTCTGTTCCCCCCTCTCTCTCTGTTCCCCTCCTCTCTCTCTGTTCCCCTCTCTCTCTGTTCCCCTCTCTCTCTCTGTTCCCCTCTCTCTCTGTTCCCCTCTCTCTCTGTTCCCCTCTCTCTCTGTTCCCTCTCTCTCTCTGTTCCCCCTCTCTCTCTGTTCCCCCTCTCTCTCTGTTCCCCCTCTCTCTCTGTTCCCCCTCTCTCTCTGTTCCCCCTCTCTCTCTGTTCCCCCTCTCTCTCTGTTCCCCCTCTCTCTCTGTTCCCCCTCTCTCTCTGTTCCCCCTCTCTCTCTGTTCCCCCTCTCTCTCTGTTCCCCCTCTCTCTCTGTTCCCCCTCTCTCTCTGTTCCCCCCTCTCTCTGTTCCCCCCTCTCTCTGTTCCCCCTCTCTCTCTGTTCCCTCTCTCTCTCTGTTCCCCTCTCTCTCTCTGTTCCCTCTCTCTCTCTGTTCCCCCTCTCTCTGTTCCCCTCTCTCTCTGTTCCCCCTCTCTCTCTGTTCCCTCTCTCTCTCTGTTCCCCCTCTCTCTCTGTTCCCCCTCTCTCTCTGTTCCCCCTCTCTCTCTGTTCCCCCTCTCTCTCTGTTCCCCCTCTCTCTCTGTTCCCCCTCTCTCTCTGTTCCCCCTCTCTCTCTGTTCCCCCTCTCTCTCTGTTCCCCCTCTCTCTCTCTGTTCCCCCTCTCTCTCTGTTCCCCCTCTCTCTCTGTTCCCCCTCTCTCTCTCTGTTCCCCCTCTCTCTCTGTTCCCCCTCTCTCTCTCTGTTCCCCCTCTCTCTCTGTTCCCCCTCTCTCTCTGTTCCCCCTCTCTCTCTGTTCCCCCTCTCTCTCTGTTCCCCCTCTCTCTCTTTTCCCCTCTCTCTCTGTTCCCCCTCTCTCTCTGTTCCCCCTCTCTCTCTGTTCCCCCTCTCTCTGTTCCCCCCTCTCTCTCTGTTCCCCCTCTCTCTCTGTTCCCCCTCTCTCTCTGTTCCCCCTCTCTCTCTGTTCCCTCTCTCTCTCTGTTCCCCCTCTCTCTCTGTTCCCCCCTCTCTCTCTGTTCCCCCTCTCTCTCTGTTCCCTCTCTCTCTCTGTTCCCTCTCTCTCTCTGTTCCCCCTCTCTCTCTGTTCCCCCTCTCTCTCTGTTCCCTCTCTCTCTCTGTTCCCTCTCTCTCTCTGTTTCCCCTCTCTCTGTTCCCCCTCTCTCTCTGTTCCCCCTCTCTCTCTGTTCCCTCTCTCTCTCTGTTTCCCCTCTCTCTCTGTTCCCCCTCTCTCTCTGTTCCCTCTCTCTCTCTGTTCCCTCTCTCTCTCTGTTTCCCCTCTCTCTGTTCCCCCTCTGTCTCTGTTCCCCCCTCTCTCTCTCTGTTCCCTCTCTCTCTCTGTTTCCCCTCTCTCTCTGTTCCCTCTCTCTCTCTGTTCCCCCTCTCTCTCTGTTCCCTCTCTCTCTCTGTTTCCCCTCTCTCTCTGTTCCCTCTCTCTCTCTGTTCCCCCTCTCTCTCTGTTCCCTCTCTCTCTCTGTTTCCCCTCTCTCTCTGTTCCCTCTCTCTCTCTGTTCCCCCTCTCTCTCTGTCCCCCGCTCTGTCTCTGTTCCCCCTCTCTCTCTGTTCCCTCTCTCTCTCTGTTTCCCCTCTCTCTCTGTTCCCTCTCTCTCTCTGTTCCCCCTCTCTCTCTGTTCCCTCTCTCTCTCTGTTCCCTCTCTCTCTCTGTTCCCTCTCTCTCTCTGTTCCCTCTCTCTCTCTGTTCCCCCTCTCTCTGTTCCCTCTCTCTCTCTGTTCCCCCTCTCTCTCTGTTCCCCTCTCTCTCTGTTCCCCCTCTCTCTCTGTTCCCCCTCTCTCTCTCTGTTCCCCCTCTCTCTCTGTTCCCCCTCTCTCTCTGTTCCCCTCTCTCTCTGTTCCCCCTCTCTCTCTGTTCCCCCTCTCTCTCTGTTCCCTCTCTCTCTCTGTTCCCCCTCTCTCTCTGTTCCCTCTCTCTCTCTGTTCCCCCTCTCTCTCTGTTCCCCCTCTCTCTGTTCCCTCTCTCTCTCTGTTCCCTCTCTCTCTCTGTTCCCCCTCTCTCTCTGTTCCCCCTCTCTCTCTGTTCCCCCTCTCTCTCTGTTCCCCCTCTCTCTCTGTTCCCCCTCTCTCTGTTCCCCCCTCTCTCTCTGTTCCCTCTCTCTCTGTCCCCCCTCTCTCTCTGTTCCCCCTCTCTCTCTGTTCCCTCTCTCTCTGTCCCCCCTCTCTCTCTGTTCCCCCTCTCTCTCTGTTCCCTCTCTCTCTCTGTTCCCCCTCTCTCTCTGTTCCCCCTCTCTCTCTGTTCCCTCTCTCTCTCTGTTCCCTCTCTCTCTCTGTTCCCCCTCTCTCTGTTCCCTCTCTCTCTCTGTTCCCCCTCTCTCTCTGTTCCCTCTCTCTCTCTGTTCCCTCTCTCTCTCTGTTCCCCCTCTCTCTGTTCCCTCTCTCTCTCTGTTCCCCCTCTCTCTCTGTTCCCTCTCTCTCTCTGTTCCCCCTCTCTCTCTGTTCCCCCCCTCTCTCTGTTCCCCCCCTCTCTCTCTGTTTCCCCTCTCTCTCTGTTCCCCCTCTCTCTCTGTTCCCCCCCTCTCTCTGTTCCCCCCCTCTCTCTCTGTTTCCCCTCTCTCTCTGTTCCCCCTCTCTCTCTGTTCCCCCCTCTCTCTCTGTTCCCCCTCTCTCTCTGTTCCCCCTCTCTCTCTGTTCCCCCTCTCTCTCTGTTTCCCCTCTCTCTCTGTTCCCCCTCTCTCTCTGTTCCCCCCTCTCTCTCTGTTCCCCCTCTCTCTCTGTTCCCCCTCTCTCTCTGTTCCCTCTCTCTCTCTGTTCCCTCTCTCTCTCTGTTTCCCCTCTCTCTCTGTTCCCCCTCTCTCTCTGTTCCCCCTCTCTCTCTGTTCCCTCTCTCTCTCTGTTCCCCCTCTCTCTCTGCTCCCCCTCTCTCTCTGTTCCCCCCTCTCTCTGTTCCCTCTCTCTCTCTGTTCCCCCTCTCTCTCTGTTCCCCCTCTCTCTCTGTTCCCCCTCTCTCTCTGTTCCCCCTCTCTCTCTGTTCCCTCTCTCTCTCTGTTCCCCCTCTCTCTGTTTCCCCTCTCTCTCTGTTCCCTCTCTCTCTCTGTTTCCTCTCTCTCTCTGTTCCCCCTCTCTCTCTGTTCCCCCTCTCTCTCTGTTCCCCCTCTCTCTCTGTTCCCTCTCTCTCTCTGTTCCCCCTCTCTCTGTTTCCCCTCTCTCTCTGTTCCCCCTCTCTCTCTGTTCCCTCTCTCTCTCTGTTCCCCCTCTCTCTGTTTCCCCTCTCTCTCTGTTCCCTCTCTCTCTCTGTTTCCTCTCTCTCTCTGTTCCCCCTCTCTCTCTGTTCCCCCTCTCTCTCTGTTCCCTCTCTCTCTCTGTTCCCCCCCTCTCTCTCTGTTGCCCCTCTCTCTGTTCCCCTCTCTCTCTCTGTTCCCCCTCTCTCTCTGTTCCCCCTCTCTCTGTTCCCTCTCTCTCTCTGTTCCCCCTCTCTCTGTTCCCCCTCTCTCTCTGTTCCCCCCCTCTCTCTCTGTTCCCCCTCTCTCTGTTCCCCTCTCTCTCTGTTCCCCTCTCTCTCTGTTCCCCCTCTCTCTCTGTTCCCTCTCTCTCTCTGTTCCCCCCTCTCTCTCTGTTGCCCCTCTCTCTGTTCCCCCTCTCTCTCTGTTCCCTCTCTCTCTCTGTTCCCCCTCTCTCTCTGTTGCCCCTCTCTCTGTTGCCCCTCTCTCTCTGTTCCCTCTCTCTCTCTGTTCCCCCTCTCTCTCTGTTCCCCCTCTCTCTGTTCCCCCTCTCTCTCTGTTCCCTCTCTCTCTCTGTTCCCCCTCTCTCTCTGTTCCCCCTCTCTCTCTGTTCCCTCTCTCTCTCTGTTCCCCCTCTCTCTCTGTTCCCCCTCTCTCTGTTCCCCCTCTCTCTCTGTTCCCCCTCTCTCTGTTCCCCCTCTCTCTCTGTTCCCCCCCCTCTCTCTCTGTTTCCCCTCTCTCTCTGTTCCCCCCCCTCTCTCTCTGTTCCCCCTCTCTCTCTGTTCCCCCTCTCTCTCTGTTCCCCCTCTCTCTCTGTTCCCCCTCTCTCTGTTCCCCCTCTCTCTCTGTTCCCCCTCTCTCTGTTCCCCCTCTCTCTCTGTTCCCCCCTCTCTCTGTTCCCCTCTCTCTCTGTTCCCCCTCTCTCTCTGTTCCCTCTCTCTCTCTGTTCCCCCTCTCTCTCTGTTCCCTCTCTCTCTCTGTTCCCCCTCTCTCTCTCTGTTGCCCCTCTCTCTGTTCCCCTCCTCTCTCTGTTCCCCCTCTCTCTCTCTGTTCCCCCTCTCTCTCTGTTCCCCCTCCTCTCTCTCTGTTCCCCCTCTCTCTGTTCCCTCTCTCTCTCTGTTCCCCCTCTCTCTCTCTGTTGCCCCTCTCTCTGTTCCCCTCCCTCTCTCTGTTCCCCCTCTCTCTCTCTGTTCCCCCTCTCTCTCTGTTCCCCCCTCTCTCTCTGTTCCCCCTCTCTCTGTTCCCCTCTCTCTCGCTGTTCCCCCTCTCTCTCTGTTCCCCCTCTCTCTGTTCCCCCTCTCTCTCTGTTCCCCCTCTCTCTCTCTGTTCCCCCTCTCTCTGTTCCCCTCTCTCTCTGTTTCCCCTCTCTCTCCGTTTCCCCCCTCTCTATCCGTTTCCCCCTTCTCTCTCCATTTCCCCCTCTCCCTTTCCCCCCATCTCTCCCTTTCCCCCCCCCTCTCTGTTTCCCCCCTTCTCCATTTTCTCTCTCTCTTTCTCTCTCTGTCTCTCTCTTTCTATCTCCGTTTCTTCCCTACCCCCCCACCCCCCCACCTTCCGTCTCTCCACTGTCTGATTCTGGAACCGTCATGTCTCAGCTCAGCAGAGAGGGAGGGATTTCAGCCAGTGCTGAATGGACGTTTGAATAGGCTAACTTCCTGTGCTATTGCTGACAGGAAGAAGCTTTGAGCTGATTGAATTGACCGTATAATAACGACCCTAAACTTCCTGTCTCTGTGCTGCAGACTGATAGTTATCAGTCTGATGACCACGCTTCCTGCCTGTGGTCCAACATCACACAGCCTCCCGGCTGGGGGGGGGTGGTTTGCCAACTATCACCAGGAGAGACCAACTGACAGGAATAAAAGATTTTCACTCGCTTCAATTATTGGTTTTGGAAAGATGTGCGATCCTTCATTGCGAAAAGGTGGAAGGTCCCTTGCGTGACCTCTGACCTGTTCCTCAGCAACCTATTGTGTCATTGAGCAGAAAGCAATGCGACCCCTGCTCATTAACAAGGTGGGCAGCTGGATGGCGTCAGCAGCGGGAACCTCGAGCCGCCCTTAGCTGGGCTGGGTTCGTTTTGCACGTCCGTTCCGGTTAGAAACGTGGAGTAACTCCGTCTGGCGGACGGTTTTTTTGACTCGCCCCCCAAAATTTACAGCACTTGACAGTGAACTGAAGGGAAGGAAAGTTCCCACACTGAGTGAGGGAGAAGCTGACTGTGGATGGACCCGTGCGCAGCCGGGGAGCTGCTGTTGGAACGTGACGTTGGGTTATGTAGCAGTCAGTATTTATTAGTCTGGGACGTGACAAATAGACCATCCACACAGAGGCTTCCAGAAGCTGCTGGACTGCCTGTGCGCACCATGACTTTACACGTACGCCGTACTTTACAGGGATCAGCTTGGCACGCTTGGTGGCGTTCCCGCCTCTGAATCAGAAGGTTATAGGCTCCACTCTGCCTCTAGACTGGAGCGTAATGCCGAGGGAATGCAGCACTATCAGCGGCATCCTTGGCTTATGATGTTGAGTGGAGGCTGCTCAGCTATACGTTAAAGATCACAGGAAACTCTTTCCGGCAAGGGGGGTGGGGGGTGGGGGGGTGGGGCGGAAGAGCAGCGTGTCAACCCGGTTAAAGTTCCTCCTTCAGCCAGCAATTGACTGGTCATTTAACTCATTTGCCGTTCGCTGGTGCTTGCTGTGCGCTGATTGGCTGTAGCTTTGCCGATGTAAGGACAGTGAATGCACCGTGTAAAGTAATGCATTTTTTTTTGTGTGTGTAGAGTAATTCAGTGCGATGCTTTGTAAATATGGAATTTATAGCCGGCCACAGAGCCTTGTGAGTGTGTGTCAAAGACCAGGCGAGACAATAGCTGTGCTCGCTCGAGGTGCTGCTCTAGAAGCCGAAACTTTCTGTCTCTGCCCATGTCTCCAGTCACCTGTGACCAGCTTTTGAGCTCAGAATTAAACTAGAAACGTGAACGGATAAGCTGAGTGGAACCTCATGCCTCTAACCCCTGATAGCGCTGACCTGTCTTTGTGTTTTACAGGGACTGCCTGGTCCTCCTGGCGATAAGGGCGAAAGTGGAGATGTTGGGCCTATGGTAGGTGGACAGTAATGTGGCACTAGAATCACGGGTAGATGGTGGTGTAGTGGTAATGTTGCTGGGCCGGTCACCCAGAGGCCCGGTCTAATGCCCTGCGCACACAGGTTCGAATCCCACCACGGCAGCTGCTGGAATTTAAATTCATTTAAACCTGGGGTTGAAAGTTGGTCTCCCTGGCGACCATCACTGACGGTTCACTAACGCCCTTGGGAGAAGTAAATCTGCTCGGCCTGGACCTGACTTTCCAGCAATTAAATGACCTAGCACACCACAACTCGGTTGTGCCAAGCCGCTCGGGAGGAGCCCTGCAGCCCACTGTGGGCTGCGGCGGCTGAAGCCGGGGGGAGGGGGGGCTCGCTAGAGGCGCCCGCCCTCACCCTTGCTTTTGTCAGCGCCTGCCCTCCCTCCCTCGGCAGAGCTGAAGCTTTCCGGCCGTTAATTGACCAGCCGGTGTGAAATCGCGTTCGGGTGGGGGGTGGGGGGTGGGGTGGGGTGGGGTGGGGGGGGCGTTGCCAACTGCGGGCAGGAGCGCGTTTCCCGTCCGCTTCTGAGCACGAGCCAACCTGGAGCCCCCGCCAGGTGTGAAATTCAGGCTTCGGCCTACTAACTTTGAAAATGCTTCCAATGGTTGTTGATCGTTCTTGAATGTAAGGGTAGTGATGATCAGGGCTTTATAACATAGCGAGGGCTCCTGTGTCGTACAGCACCGTCTAACGCTTCTCTCATCATGTCCATCTCTGCAGGGTCCGCCTGGTTCTCCAGGTGCACGAGGTCCTCCAGGCGCTAATGGTGCCACTGTAAGTTATCTTGTTCTCTCATTTCCCTTCTCAATGTTTCTTGAGGCTACATGTTGCCTAACTTGGCAAAAGAAAGCATTGACTATGGCTCTGAGCTTTAGTTGGGTCAAACGTGGAACTCTCGTGAAGTGTATCGTGGAGTTGGTGCCCACTGCCCTCTGCGGGTGATTCACACACTAAGAGATCCGGGTAATAGGTGAAGACGCGAGGCTGAAAGAAGAGGTGGTTTGGTCTGGGTTAACTGTGTACTTAACACTTGTTTCTTTGAGGAGGAAGGGAAGACGGAGGGAGGTGGGGGAGTTCCACAGCTTTGAAGGAGCTGAGAAAAGTGTAAGACAGAAAGGGGATACAATTCCATGAAGAATATAGGAAAGACAGTGATCTGAAACTCTTCTTCCCCACCCCCACTCCGAGCCCCCTACAACCTCACCATAAAGATGTTGAGTTAAAGAAAAAGTTCAAAACAGAGATTAACGGAGTTAGATAAACGTAAAGGTCTTGAGACTTATGGAACCAAGGCAGTTAGATTGAGTTCAGATAAAGATCAGCTACAATCTAATTGAATGGCATATCGGTCTGGAGGAGCTGATTGGTTGCCTTCTGTTCCTATGTTTCTACACGCTGTAAAGCTAGTGTGTATGGAGAAGTGTTTACGTTCCTTTCCAGTGTAACTTATACACGGATGGATAATTAATCTCCAGAGTGAGTCTCCCTGATATAGTCTCCTTCCTGGGAGATTCCAGTGTTTAGCTCGGCACTACTTAAAAAAAATAAGGACATAAGTAATAAGAGCTGGAGTAGGCCATTCGGCCCTTCGAGCCTGCTCTGCCATTCAGCAAGATCACAGCTGATCTTCTACCTCAACTCCACCTTCTTGCATTATCCCTGTATCCCTCAGCCCCTTTAGTACCCAAAAACCTATCAACTTCCACCTTGAATATACTCAATGACTGAGCATCCATATCTCTCTAGTAGAGAATTCCAAAGATTCACAACCCTTTGGGTGACAAAATTTCTCCTCCCCTCCATCCTAAATGATCGACCCCTTATTCTGAGACTGTGACTCCCTGGTAATCTGGATTGTGTGTACAAACATGCAGGAGGACTCCAAAAGCTGCAAAGCATTAACCCGCTACGTTTAATCATCCAGTCTCACTCTGGCCCCTTGAGTCAAAAGGTTGAGACTTCCAGTCCAGTTCCAGAGACTTGGGCACAATATCTGGGCTGACACTCCTCTGTGCAGTGCTGAGGGAGTGCTGCACTACTGGAGGTGCCGTCTTTCAGTTTTGATGGAGAACTGAGACCCCCCCCCCGCCATCTCAGGTGCACTATTAGATGACGAGCCGGGGAGTTCTCCCCAGTGTCCTGGCCAATACTTATCCCTTAGCCAACTTCCACTAAAAACAGATAGTCTGGTCATTATCACACTGTTGCTGTGGGAGCTTGCTGTGTGCAAATTGACTGCCACATTTCCTAAGTTACGGCTACATTTGGGGATTTTGGAAATAGGAGCAAGAGAAGGCCATTCGGCCCCTCGAGCCTGTTCTGACATCTGGAATTCCATCTCAATGCCATTTTCCCGCACTGCCTCCATAATCCCTGGATGCCTTAAACATCTAGAAATCTAGCGATCTCTGCCTTGAACGTACTCGATGACTGAGCCTCCACAGCCCTCAGGGGTAAAGAATTCTGAAGATGTACCACCCTCTGAGTGAAGAAATTGCTCCTCACCTCGGCCCTAAATGGCTTACCCTTTATCAGAACTTGAGTAGTACTGAATTGAACCTACAGCGCTTTGGGATGACCCGAGATGGTGAAAGACGCTATAGAAATGCAACTCTATCTTTCAATTACAACCAAACCCAACAAACTGAGGAAATAAGTCCAGGTTCTTGTGTGTGACTCCCTCACCGCACCCTTGTGTGTAAGCGGCATTACAACTCTGGGTTTCTCACCAGGCAGCTGGGAGGGAACTGACAGACGGAGACCAACTCCTTGAAATCTTTAACAAAAATAAAAATACCTGGAAAAACTCAGCAGGTCTGACAGCATCTGCAGAGAGGAACGCAGTGAATGTTTCGAGTCCGTATGACTCTTCAACAGAACTAAGGAAAAATAGAAAAGAGGTGAAATATAAGCTGGTTTAAGGGGAGGGTGGGACAAGTAGAGCTGGATAGAGGGCCAGTGATAGGTGGAGATAACCAAGAGATGTCATAGACAAAAGGACAAAGAGGTGTTGAAGCACATTCCTTTAGATAATATCACCACCTTCAACACCTCTTTGTCCTTTTGTCTATCTCCACCTATCAATGGCCCTCTATCCAGCTCTACTTGTCCCACCCCCCCCCACCCGTTAAACCAGCTTACATTTCACCCCCTTTCTATTTTTCCTTAGTTCTGTTGCAGAGTCATACGGACTCGAAATGTTAACTGTGTCCCTCTCCGCAGATGCTGTTAGACCTGCTGAGTTTTTCCAGGTAATTCTGTTTTTTGTTTTGGATTTCCAGCATCCGCAGTTTTTTGCTTTTATCCTTGAAATCTTTTATTTGCATAATTACTTACTTTGTTTAGTCAACAGATTTCGCAGATCTCTTGAGGCATGGGGGAGTGTAAGAGCAAACAACAGATGCTTCAGCAATGTGTGTGTGTGCGCGTGTTCACACAGAATTAACTGTATATATTTACCGTCCGTTAAAGGAGGGGGACGGGGACCATTTCATGTTGCGAATTCGGCAGCTCCTCATCGCCCCAGCTTTTGAAACCCACGGCAGGATTTCGCATTCTGAGTTGGGACCCTGGCAATTGGGATCCTGACCCCCTGGCGGTGTGGGGAACGTTCGCCCGGCGTCGCTTTAGCCCTGACTGGTCAGTTGGTGACCAGGAGGCTCCCCTGCCACCCGGTTCAGGATGGCTGGTGGCCTCTCGAAGCTGGAGGGTCAACCCCCCCCCCCCCACCCGCCACACAGGGAGGCAGAGCCCCTGCTGGGGGGTGGGGGGTAGGGGGGGGGTGGTGGTGACCCACCACAGGCCGCCTGGAAAAATACCAGTCGGCCTTTAATCCATTGGCTTGTTTGGCCTATTAATGACTTTAACCAGCTACCCACCCCGTTTGCAAGCACTCGCTGCTCTGTCCCATCCCCACAGCCCAAGCCTCCCCCACAGCGGCTCAGGTGGTGCAGAACGATGCAGATAAACTGGCATTGCCAGCCGCTGGCGCAAACCTACACTCCGTACCCGTCCAATTTCCGGCCCATATCAGGGTGAAAATCCTGCTCTCCCCGCGCCCCCCACCCCCCACCCCCCCTTCCCCTTCCCCTCCCACCCGAATTTCAGGCGGCTGTGTCTTGCTCGTGCTGTTCCTCACACGTTTTAAATAATTGTTTCCCTTTTCTCCCTCCATGCCCGAAAGCGCTTGCTTCACCCACAGTGCAGTCTGTACAGACAGTAGCAGTGCTCGAGCAGGGACAGGGCTAGGCCCTTCTAGAACCAGGGGACACAGGTTCAAGATAAGTAGCAGAAGGTGTAGGGGGGACATGAGGAAGGACTGTTTTACGCAGAGGATAGTGGAATTCGCTGCCCAAGTTGGTGGGAGAGGCAGAAACTCTAAACTCTTTTAAAAAGTACCAGGATCAGCACCTTAAGTGCTGTAAGCTGCAGGGAGCAGGAAGGTGGGATTAGAAAGGGCACCTAGGTGTCCTCGGGCTGGCATGGACAAGATGGGCTGAATGGCCCCCTTCTGTGCTGTAACTTTTCTATAGTTCATTGCCTGGAGCCTGTCCTGTTATTTTGTTAGCCCATGAAGGACCTGCGTCTCTGCTCCAGTAAACACGGCCTTGCTCTCTCTATCCCTGCACCCCCTTACCCAATGACAACCTGTCAATCTCGGCTTTGAAAGCTACAATTGTCCCAATGCCCTCACCTTTTACAGGGAGTCTGTTACAAATTTCTACTGTCCTTTGTGTGAAAAGTGTCCCCTGATTTTCACACCCACGTGGCCTGGTTCCGTAGTTAAGATTGTGCTCCCTTCTTCTGGATTCCTCCAATGGAATGAATTCCTCCTTTTATCAGTTGAAACACTTCCACCCACGGAAGCACCGAAGGAGGCCATTCAGCCCATCACGTGTGAGCCGCCTTCTCCCCCGTAGCCCCGCACATTCGTCCGTTTCCGGTAACGATCCAATTCCCTCTTCAATCCCGCGATTGACCCTGCCTCCCCTGCACTCTCGGGCAGCGCTTTCCAGATCCCAACCGCTCGCTGTGTGAACAAATTTCTTCTCTTCTCGCTTTTGCTTCTTTTGCCAATCACCTTGGATCTGTGCCCTCTCGTTCTCGACCCTGCCACCAATGGGAACCCCCCTATCTACCCTGTTCAGACCCCTCATGATTTTGAAGACCTCTATCAAGTCTCCTCTCCACCTTCCCTCCTCTAAGGAGAAGAACCCCAGCTTCACCGATCTGTCTATCATCACCTGGAAGTTCCCCTCCAGGCCACTCACCATCCTGACTTGGAAATATATCGGCCGTTCCTTCACTGTCGCTGGGTCAAAATCCTGGAACTCCCTCCCTAACAGCACTGTGGGTGTACCTACACCACATGGACTGCAGCGGCTCAAGAAGGCAGCTCACCCACCACCTTCTCAAGGGCAACTAGGGATGGGCAACAAACGCTGGGCCCAGCCAGAGAAGCCCACATCCCATGAATGAATAAAAACTCCTCAAATTCTTTAAAACTCATGGGAAGACAAAGCCACGTTGATGAAATGTGTCTCCCCTCTCTCTGAGAATCCTATCCTCAACCAGTATTCCACATCAATGTGATTCCCAGTGGCAGCAAGATTCCCACCACTTCCCTTCCTACTTTCCCTGCTGTTTTTTTTTTTTCCACACTTGCCCTGCCCAGGGACTGAGGCCAGTTTTAGATCCCATGTTGGGAATGACTTTATATGACTGCTTCCTGCTCGGGTTGCTGGGTCAAAGTCCTGGGACTCCCTACCTCACAGCACTGTGGGAGCACCATCACCATATGCTCTGCACTGTCTCTAGGGTAAGCACTGTCGGGCGGTAAATGCCCAACTTGCCAGTGGATACCAGCCTCACGAGAAACGACACAAGAGAAGTATTCCCCTGTGTCCAGTCCAAAACTCTCTCGTATCCAGTCGGAAATAGTGCAATCAAATCTATAATCTAAAGCCTAAAAAAGCAATCACGCCATAAATCGGATTTCCAGGGAACAGAATGCCAAAGGAGCTGTTTCCATTCCGATCACTGAGAGCTGCAATTTTACCACACACTGATGGTGTGATGTGACTAGCATTTCATAACCTATGTGCTGTAAATGACTGTTTCAATAAAAGAGGATTTCCTCTTGGGTTTCTTACTAGTGTGAGAGCCCAGGTAAGAATATACTCGGGCTACAATGACCAAACCCAATGGCTCACTGATTTGACCTTGAGTCAACTTAACACCTTTCACAACTTCAGGGAACCTCAAGGTGCCTCAAAGCCAATAAAGCTCTTTTTGAAGGGTAGCCCCTGTTGTGATGTAGGAAACGCAGTGGCCAATTTGTGCACAGCAAGCTCCCACAAACAGCAACGTGATAATGGCCAGATAATCTGTTTTGGCGATGTTGGGTTGAGGGATAAATACTGGTCAAGACACCAGAGAAAAGTTTCTTGCTACTCTTTGAAATAGTGTTATCGGATCTTTTCATGTCTCCCAGAGAGTGGTCAATGTTTATCCTCCATCCGTCACCTTAAACAGAAAACAGGTTATCTCAGCAATTGTTTCATTGCTGTTTATGGGAGCTTGTGGTGCAGCAAATTAGCTGCTATATTTCCTACATTTCCATAGTGGCTATGCTGCAAAAGTAATTCATTAGCTGTAAAGCACTTTGAGGTAACACAGGTGTTACAGAACAGCATGATCTTTGTCCGTGTCTATTGCAGACTGGTAATATTAGCCCTCTGTGGATAGAATATTGACTACAACAGCCCTGGGACATCAACACCCTTTTATTCCTGACCCATGAGCTGACACTATTTGGTGACCTTCCAGATGTTTTGGGGTCAATGGACCCCAGTTGGAAAATGTTAGCGTTGGTGTATAAAGGAATACTCTTCATTAACAAACATTGATCTTGGCTAATCTTCTCTTTGAAACCTTACGCAACCTTGCATTCAAATATTTTGTGGGCCAAAAACTCCACAGAGCTTAATCCCTCGAGGCGCCGGTAAGTAGATAGAATGTGGAACTGGCTACCACAGGAAGTGGTTGATGTGAATAGCATGGATTAAAGGGAAGCTAGATATCCATGAGAGAAAGGAATCGAAGGTTATAATGAAAGGGTGAGATGGAGAAGAATGGGAGGAGGCTTGTGTGGAGCATGAATGGACTGTTTCTGTGTTGTACATTCTATGTAATTTTTCGGGAAGACTCGAAGTGTTTTTGAGATCCTTTTCAAGAAAGAACGTAGTCTCACTCAGTGACTGTTGGCCGGTTGGATAAGTACTTGCGCTTTTCATTCATGCGGTTCCCCCTTTTCAGGGATCTCAGTCTGCAGCCTGACGATTGTGACAGTTAAAGGTCTAACAACCTTGAACCGAACTGTGCTCAGAGTTCAGCTTTTCTTTTGTGTCTTCACAGGGCCCTCCGGGCCTCACAGGAGGCGTTGGCTCCCCAGGATCAGTGGGTGAAAAGGTGAGCGATTTTCCTTTTTGTCCGAGTACGATTCATAGGACTTGACAAGTTCTGGCCAGCTACTTGCTTGACACCTGGTTCTAGAGCAGGGAGCAAGCGGTTGTGGGGAATGGTAGGATGCTGTTTTGACAGAGCAGTATTTTTACTGTGCTCACTTTGGGTGCAGAAAACTTTGACATGTACAAACTGGCCTCCCAGCTAAAGACCTTAGTCTTCGCTCTCCCTGAGAGGCCATTTGGAGTCCTTGTTAAAAGTTGAACCTTTATATCTCCAAACTCCTAAGGCGTTTCGATGGAATAAGTCGGGAGAAACTGTTTCACTCGCAGGAGGGTCGGTAACCAGAGGATGCAGATTTAAAACACTCAGTGAAGAAGTTTGGCAGGGGTGCTGGGGGGTGGGGTGGGGGTTGGGCAATGAGGAGAGCTAACGTCACCCAGCAGATTGTTACGATCTGGAAGGCGCTGCCTGAAAGGGCAGTACCAGCAGATTCAATAGCAACTGTCAAAAGGGAGTTGAATGCATACTAGAAGGGGGAGAAAATTTACAGATCGCTGAGAAAAAGGGCAGCAAAACTAATTGGATGGATCTTTCCAAAAGCCAGCAGGGTGAGGATGGGCTGAACAGCCTTCAGTTCTGTATCATTCCATGTTCAGCGAATAGGAGTTATGGGAGGACCTGTGGAATATGGATGGAGAGACGAGAGTCCATACATAAAATGATTTATGGTCACATTTCTTCCTACATAGATGACCAAGCTGAACTGTTTAACCCTGTTTTTGGTTCATCTCAATTTTCCTGCAAATACGTCCTGTTGTAGTTGAGTACAATTGATTTATTAATACTCGTATCTGCTCAGAAACTGGCATATTCATCAGTCAACATGATAAATTCCCAGATAGATGGTGTCAGAGACGAGGGGAGATAGGTTATCAATAAACACTGAGGATATTAGGGATTCACTGAAGCAGTGAGATGTCATGATTTGAGAGGGTAAATAATAGATTGCTCTCACAGGAAAATTGGTAACAGAAGAGTATAAAAATCAGGATTTGGAAGCACAAAGGGAGAACGAATGTGAAGCCTTTGTGTGAAAAACAAAATATAGAACACCATGGTGTTGAGGTTGAGTCGATCGCAAAGCTTAGCAGGAGGATAGAGAAACCAGTTGAAGGGCTATGGGCCAAGTGCTGGAAAATGGGATTAGAATAGATAGGGTGCTTGATGGCCAGCACAGACATGATGGGCCGAAGGGCCTGTTTCTGTGCTGTTTCACTCAATGACGTGAGGAGGTATATTAAAGGATGCAGAGAAGGAGCAGGATCACAGAGCTGGTTATATATGTGAAAGGAATATGGGGACAGGATCGGGAGGGACGGTGATTCTTTTCAAGGTTAAACTGCCCCATTAACAGCGCGGCCAATTATGGAGGACACTGGACTGCTGCCAGAGCCAAAGAGCTTTATCCAAGCAAGAATCAGCTTGTTGAAGAGAAAAGCTATGCAAAGCCCTGGTCAGAGCACACCTGGAGAGATCTGTTCAGTTCTGGCACCACGCCTCATGCTTCCCTTGGAGGGAGTGCAGAGTCAGTTTACCAGAATGCTACCGGCACTCCCAACTGTTAACTGAGGAGCGATCACACAAACTAGGGTTGGAATTCAGCAGGTTGAAGGGTGATTTGATTAAGGGTAGCAAATAGGGCAGATAGATAGAAACTCTTTCCACTGTTTGGGGAGTCTGGGACGAGGGTATGTGGCCTAGACATTGGAGCCGGCCCTTTGTGTGTGAAGGAGGGTTTCCTATTTTTACTCCCGAGAGTGAGGCTTGGAGCTCTTTTCTGCAAATGGCAATTGATGTTGGGTCAATTATTAATTTTCAATCTGAGATTGATAGATTATTTTGTTAACCAGAGGTATTAAGAGATGAGGAGGAAAAGGTGGGTAGGTGGAGGGAGGGCTCACTGAAGAGGCTAGTTTCTATGCTCCTGTGTTCCTAAAGCATGGAACAAGACAGGGATTGAAATCCATGGCTTTGAGGTTGAGGAAACGCTGGGAAATATGTAATTAAGAGAGGGGAGGAAGGCTTTGAGATCCACAAAAATCTCTTTCCGATTGCAGCTTGGGGAGAAGTCCATCGGTCTTGACTTGCCGAAAGTCACCTCACGTCTCATGTTCTATAGGTTTAGTTGCATCAGTCCTGTAACTATGTGCTGCGCCGGCTATGGTTTTGGTTGAGAGAAGCTCAACTCTGCGTAACTATTGTGTTTGACCTTCCCGACAGGGAGAGAGGGGAGACGCTGGGGACCCAGGCTCGCCTGGAGAGCCAGGTATCGCTGTGAGTATCCTGCATCGCGGCAAAGACACAGAGCAAGAACAACCCTATTGTATTCAGAACCAAGGAAGCCGCCATTGTCTAAGACAAAATCTTATCACAGGTTGAAAAGATCCATGGCATAAACATTGATTTGAAAAGAAAACCTGTCTTTAGTTGAAGCCCCACTGAAGACGTGTGTGTGTGTGTGTGTGTGTGTGTGTGTGTGTGTGTATTTCTCCAGTCTCCCTCACTCCTGAATTGCCCATCTCAGCCAAGCCATTCACTGCTGATTGTCTGATGGTTTAGGGCACTGTTGACCCTCAACTGAAGGAGCAAGTCCACAAAATTTTGCATCAACTTGCAGTAAACAACTCATCTCCCCCCCATGTGGTCACTTCTGGTCTGGTGCCGGAGAGAGAAATTTTTCTTTATTCTTTCATGGGATGTGGTCATCGCTGGCTAGGCCAGCATTTGTTGCCCATCCCTAAATGCCCTTGAACTGAGTGACTTTCTGGGCCATTTCAGAGGGCAGTTAAGAGTCAACCGCATTGCTGTGGGTCTGGAGTCACATGTGGGCCAGACCAGGTAAGGACGGCAGATTTCCTTCCCTAAAGGGCATTAGTGAACCAGATGGGGTTTTTAGGACAATCGATGATAGTTTCATGGCCACCGTTACTAAGATTAGCTTTCCAATTCCAGATTTTATTAAAATAAAAGCAAAATACTATGGACACTGGAAATCTGAAATAAAAACAGAAAATGCTGGAAAAAAACTCAGCAGGTCTGGCAGTGTCTGTGGAGAGAGAAAGAGTTAATGTTTGGAGCCTGAAGAAAAGTCATATGGGCATTGGAAACGTTAACTCTGTTTGTCTCTCCACAGATGCTGCCAGACCTGCTGAGTTTCACCAGCATTTTCTGTTTTTATTCCGGAGTTTATAAATTGGGTTTAAATTCCACTAGCTGCCGTGGTGGGATTTGAACCCGCGTTCCCAGAGCGTTAGCAGGGGCCTCTGGATCACTGGTCCAGTGACATTATCACCATCTTCCCCCTAAATGCCACATGAATGCAGCAGGAGGTATTGGACCGAGGCCGGAGTGAAGGTTTGATGCTCAGATGGAGCAAGGGGCCTCTCTCTGTATCTGATCTGCACCATATGTGCCCTGGGAGATCTTGATACTGACATACAAATAGATAAATGACCATTCAGCCCATCGAGACAGCAACTTGATTCAGGGGCTGCATGGAATCACCAAGCAGACCTGATGGTGTGAGAGCATCAGAGTGCTTGGCTACTAAATACATGGTTTCTTAATGGTTCCCATTTTGCTGCAGCTTCCTCTAGCGAGGTTCTTGCTCCGAAGGCTTCGCTCACAAGTCAAATTCCAAAGAAATGAGAATATGGTTTGGAAATTCGTGCCGAGCTTGAAATGATTTGTTTTTAAATATCTTCCCTTACCTAAGGGCCCGAAAGGCGAACTTGGTGAGAAAGGGGATTCGGGTGCCCCGGGTGCAGCGGGACCAGCAGGGGTCAAAGGTCCTCCAGGTGAAGATGGAGCCAAAGGCAATGTGGTAAGTTGACCAGCCTGTGTCTGTGTGCGGGCGGTTGGTGCAGGTTCTCCCCACCAGGCCGTAGTTTCATTGCTGAGCCCTGGCGGGGGTGCAACAAGAGTAAAGTGTCCACTTCTGGACGCAACATTGAGTTCAACAACTTCAGACCATGAACCCTGTCTTCCATTTCGACTTGGGCTTTTTAGTGCCAACTGCCAGTCTGTACCTTGTTTCCATGTTTTTGGTTTCAGACCGAACTGTCCTTTATGCTTTATTAGCACTTACCAGTGTTTTGTTTCTTTACTACAACCATTACCACCCCCTTCCATAAGATCATAAGACATAGGAGCAGATATTAGGCCAATCGGCCCATTGAGTCTGCTCCGCCATTCAATCATGGCTGATAAGTTTCTCAACCCCATTCTCCCACCATCTCCCCGTAAACTTTGATCCCCTTTCCAATCCTTTTACCTTTTGTTCCAAGACATCTTTGCTATTTAATCTCTTCCACCTTCCAGCCTATCCCCAACCTTCGCTTTTGTACTACCTGACCCTCTCCCTTTTTCAAGAGTGTAAAACCCATCATGTTTCTATCTCTTCATTTCCCAAGAAGAGCCATATTGGATTTGAAACTTTAACCCTGTTTCCCTATCCACAGATACTGCCAGACCTGCTGAGTTATTTTCCAGCACTCTGTTTTCATCTCAGTAGACTGGTTCCTGAGATAATGGGCTTATCCGATGAGGAGAGATTGAGCAGAGTGGGCCTATCTTCCTTGGGAGTTTGGATGAATGAGAGATGATGCCATCGAAACATATAAAATTCTTAAGGGACTTGACCATTTGGATGCTGGAAGGGGGAATCCCCTGACTGAGGAATCTAGAACATAGAGGCTCACTCTCAGGATAAGGAATCATTTAGGATTGAGACGAGGAGAAATTTCTTTACTCAGAAGATTGTGAATCTTTGGAACTGTCTGCCTCAACGAGTTGTGCGTACTCAGTCATTGAGCATATCCAAGACTAAGAAAGCGAGATATTTGGACGCTGAGGGAAATTAAGAGATATAGGGATAGTGCAGGAGGTGAAGTTGAGGTAGAAGATCGGTTATGATCTTGTTGAATAGCAGAACAGACTCAAAGGGCTAAATGACCTAATCCAGCTCAATGTTTCTTATGTCCTTGTTCCAACTTGCATTTATATAGCGCCTTTAGCGTAGTGAACCATCCAAAGTGCTTCACAGGAGTGTTATCAGTGTCTGGAATTCGCTGCCAGAGGAGGTGGTGGAAGCAGGTACGATAGTGGTGTTTAAAAGGCAGCTTGACAAATACATGAATAGGATGGGAATAGAGGGATATGGACCCCGGAAGTGCAAAATGTTTTAGTTGACGGGCAATAAGATCGGCGCAGGCTTGGAGGGCTGAAGGGCCTGTTCCTGTGCTGTACTTTTCTTTGTTCTTTGTTCTAAAACTGACACCTAGTCACATGAGGAGATATTCAGACAGGTGAACAAAAGTCGGTCAAAGAGGTTGGTTTTAAGGGGCGAGAAAGGAGGAGAGAGGGAGAGAGAGGCAGAGAGGTTTATGGAGGGAATTCCAGAGCTCGGGGCCCAGCCGAAGGCGCAGCTACCGATAGTGAATTGGTTAAAATCGGGGATGCTCAAGAGGCTGGAATTGGAGGAGCTCCGAGCTCTCGGAGGGTTGCGGAGCAGGGGGAGATTACCGGGATGGGGAGAGTCCGATGCTTTGGAGGGCTTTAAAAACGAACAGGAGAATTTCATAATCGAGGTATTTCCAGATTGTCAGCAGCAGGTCCGGGTGATGGGTGAACAGGACTTGGTATGAATCAAGCGTGACTAGAGATGAGTTTACTGAGAAATAGTAGACATTTATGTTAAAAATGTGATTCCGAAAAGCAGTGTGCGATCTGATGCAGGGATAACTACCCTATGTGTAAAATGTAATAGGAAATTATTGTTGCGTTCCAGAGTAACACAGCTAGGCCTATTTCCTGCACAATTTAAGTTACTATTGTCTAATGCTCGCTGTCATCCTCCCTCTCTCTTTTGGCCCTCAGGGTCCAGCCGGCTTTCCAGGTGATCCCGGTCCTTCAGGTGAACCCGGTACTCCGGTAAGACACGAGACCTCAGCATGGCCCTCCTGGAAACTTTAATTACAAGTCAGTGAGGCACCTAAGGTGCCATACGCGCAATATGGCTAAATTGTGGGTGGGTTTATTCAGCCGCTTTTATCCCCCCCCCCCCCCACAACCTGTCTTTGGTTTTCCTTTTAGCTCATTGAGTAACGCGCTGAGTTTAAAAAAAAAAATCTCCTCACTGACCCCCCTTTGGTTTGTTTTTGCAAGTACCTTATAACTCATTGTTGCTATGACAATCAAACATATCCCGATTTTTATCTCAGGGTACCGATGGCGGAGTTGGTGAGAAAGGCAGCCTTGGGGACTCCGGCCGACCGGTAGGTTCTTCACGGTCCGGGTGAAACTATGCAAGCGTCAAAAATTGCTGAGAAATTGTCTTACAAGTATTTTTATAGTTTTAAGTTCCCCACTGTGCCATCTTGAGTTCGGGGTCTAGATGAGGTTTCTTTAAGGTTTGCCTGTTTCCCTAAGAATGTTACTGTAAACTGTTATTGGTTAGAAACCACTCTTGTTTATTTACAGATCTACATAAATCTCAGTTCTCTCCACGAGGTTGTACTTCTCCCCCCTGCCACCAGATTTCAGTCTCTTAGTCGTGTGACGTTGCACCATAGTTACATCGGTAGTTATATCCGTATCAGGTGTTCCTGATGTTAATCTTTACTCTACATCTTCCCCACCCAAGTCTTTATCCCAATATATACAAAAATCCTACACTCACTCCCCACTAATCACGGAGGGTTTATTTCTTTTTTTTATTCATTCACGGGATGTGGGTGTCGCTGGCTGGGCCAGCATTTATTGCCCATCCCTAGTTGCCCTTGAGAAGGTGGTGGTGAGCTGCCTTCTTGAGCCACTGCAGTCCGGTGGTGTAGGTACACCCACAGTGCTGTTAGGGAGGGAGTTCCAGGATTTTGACCTAGCGACAGTGAAGGAACGGCGATACGTTTCCCAGTCTGGGTGGTGAGTGACTAACTAGTTGACACCATGGGAATAACCGGGTACCAATCACCATAGTTTCCCCTACCGGAGTGTAAGATGGCCTCATCATGATAGGGAAGGGAAGGGTAACAGAGCTCTGAGGCTGACCAGCTGCTGGGCTTTTAAGCTCTAATAGTCACTTACGAAATGCTTTATTGCTTCGAACTATGATGTGACAGGGACAGAGAAACATCTAGGCCCAGGACATGTGGTCCATTTCTATCTGGACACAAGTCCATAGAAAAGAAAATCTTACTCTCTCGTGCTACCAGATAGTCACCCACCTTCCACGTGAATACCTGACATGTCCTGAGTCCTATCCCTTTGTAATTACCTCCCACTACCATCTACGCCATCTCCTAACTGGTGTTAAATGCATACCTGGGTATACCGTTATTAGTTCCTTCATTAATGTCTGTGGTTATAAAGAGAGAGAGATTTTCCTTTATTCAGGGCTTTTTCGTGAATCCGTGGCTTTTCGAAGCACTTTACTACCAGTGAAGTACTTTTGAAGTGTAGTTTTGAAGTGTTGTAATGTAGGGAAAACCTTTCCTTTATTCTCCATTCTCTGTGCCCTAAATCCCGACCAATCACTCAACTGTTAGCTCAACAATCCTAGTAATGCATGAATGGAAATCATAGCAACACAGCAGCCAGATTTTTGTTCATCCAGCTAATTGCATGTTCTCAAAGCTGGCAAAGAGGAGGAATCTATGTAATGTTCCTTTGTTGGGTTTGCAGGGCCCAGGCGGTGCGTCTGGTGAACCAGGTCCCCCTGGATCTCCTGGAAAGAGAGTAAGTACTGGTGAACAATGAAGAAGGACTTGCATTTATATAGAGCCTTTCATGCCCATAGGAAATAGGAGCTGGAATAGGCCATTCAGCCCCTTGAAACTGCTCCACCATTTAACTAGATCATGGCTGATCTCCCTTAACACCATTTTCCCGCACTATCCCCATATCCCCTGATATCTAGAAATCTGAGCAATCTCGGTCTTGAACATACTCAATGACTGAGTCTCCACAACCCTCTGGGTACCAAAGTGCTTTACTGCCCATGTGGTACTTTTGAAGTGTTGGAATGTGGACAACATGGATCCCACAATCAGCAATGAGGGAATGACCAGGGAAAGACTACAGAAAGCGGCAGCACAGAGGGATTTGGGGGTCCTCGTGCATGAATCCCAAAAAGCTAGCGTACAAGTTCAGCAAGTAATAGGTAAGGCACATGGAATGTTGGCCTTTATTTCAAAAGGAATGGAGTATAAAAATAGGGAAGTCTTGCTAAAACATTAACAAGGCGCTAGTTAGACCACACCTACAATACTGTGAACAGTTTTGGTCCCCTTATCTAAGGAAAGATATACTGGAATTGGAGGCAGTCCAGAGAAGGTTGACTAGGTTGATCCCGGGTATGGAGGGATTTTCTTATGAGGAGAGGTTGAGTAGGTTGGGCCTGTACTCACTGGGGTTTAGAAGAATGAGAGGCGACCTTATGAAACATATAAGATTCTTAGGGGGCTTGGCAGGGTAGATGCTGAGAGGTTGTTTCCCCTTGTAGGAGAGTCTAGGACCAGAGGGCATAATCTCAGAGTAAGACAGAGATGAGGAGGAATTTCTTCTCTCAAAGGGTAGTGAATCTGTGGAATTCTTTACCACAGAGGGCTGTAGAGGCTGGGTCGTTAAGTATATTCAAGGCTAGATAGACAGATTTTTAATCAGTAAGTGAATCAAGGGTTATGGGGAAAAGGCAGGAAAGTGGGGTTGAGGATTATCAGATAGGCCAACATCTCACTGAGTGGCGGAGCAGACTCGATGGGCTGAATAGCCTCCTTCTACTCCTACGTCTTATGGTCTTATAGATATTCTGTTTAGGTGATGTTGCCAAGGACACCAGGCAGAACTCCCCTGCTCTTCAAAATAATGCTGTGGGATCTGTTACATCCCCCGGGAAAGGGCAGACGAACCTTGGCTTATTGACTTATCTGAAAGACGGCACCACTGACAGCGCAGCACTCCTTCAGTCCAGCTGTGGGAGTGTCAGCCTGGGCTCTCTGCTCCCTGATGTGCCATTCCTGATTGGGAGCAGTTTTTGAGTCTCGTTTTACGCTATCAAAGTAGTTCTTTTGTACAAACCGAGTTTTATTTTTGCTGGTTGTGCCTCGTTTAGGCCGTGGGGTTGATTTTTCAGAAAACTACATAACCATATTACATATTACATAACATCCTACTTACATAAGGACAATTACATGAGGTTATTCTGAACTTTAAAAACTGCTGTGTGTGTGCAAACCTTGTACAATTAATGCAACTTCACATTTGCAAGCTTGAGAACTGCCAAAGGCCTTTCCTGATGTCAGCAGACACCAGGGTTGGCCAGCCCACTTTACTGGGGGAGTCTGTGGCATAGTGGTATTGTCACTGGACTGGTATTCCAGAGACCCAGGGTAATGCTCCGGGAACCTGGGTTCGAATCCCATCAAAGTATGACAACTGCAAAACCATTGCCCACTGTTGTAAAAACCCATCTGGGTCACTAATGTCCCTTTAGGGAAGGAAATCTGCCATCCTTACCTGGTCTGGCCCTACATGTGACTCCAGACCCACAGCAACGTGGTTGACTCTTAACTGCCCCTGAAAGAGGACAGTTGGGGGTGGGCAATAAATGCTGGCCTGGCCAGCGACACCCAAACTCCATACACAGATTTTTTTTCAAAATGACCCACTAGGAGAGGCTAAGGGGACTGATGACTCGTGTGGGTTGAACAAGTCCTGCTGAGGGCTACCATATAGGAACACCCTTCTCATCAACATTTGGTAACCCTGGTAACATTGGCACCAAATATATGCTCTTCATGTTTTAGAAACCCTGCTGTAAAGTTAAGCAGGATGCATGTCTATTAGTTACATTAACCTCCATTTGGTACAGCATCGAGCATCATTGTGTGTAGCTTGTGTTGCTCATGGGCCACTCTTAGAACCATAGAAAAGTTACGACGCAGAAAGAGGCCATTCAGCCCATAGTGTCTGCACCGGCCAGAAAACGAGAGAAAGGGAAACAAGCCGCTCATTTTTAACCCCACTTTCTAGCACCCGGCATGTAGCCTCGCAGGTTACAGCACCTCAGGTGCATATCCAGGCACCTTGTTAAATGAGTTGAGCCTTTTAACCTCAACCACTAACTTGGGCAGTGAATTCCAGATGCCCACCACCCTCTGGGTGAAAATGTTTTTTCTCATGTCCCCTCTAATCCTTCACCCAATCACTTTAAATCCATAGCGCCCCCCCCCCCCCACCCTGGTAATTGACCCCTCAGCTAGGGGAACAAATTACTCTCAGCATCCTGACCAACATTCTTTTCCCACTTTCGCCAACCAAATAAACTGAGTCAAGGCTGTTCATTTCCTTGCCATGTGTTGAATGAAAATGTAATTTTTGGATAGGTTCCTTGGCAAATGGGATAAAATGGAAATTTTCACATCACCTTCTCAAAGTGTGTCAGCGCCAGTGAATCGCGTTTGAAGTGTTGGCGTTTGATGTAGCAGTGCAGAATGGCAGCCAAGGTACACCACAAGTAATACAGCGGGTAAATCACTGTGGGGGATGTTTTAGTGACGCTTCAAGGCATCGTACAGCGGCAAATGTTTCCTTAAAGGTGGCTAACCTTTGGCCACAAACTTTAACGTCACAGGAAAGTCAACGAAATTATTGGAATGCAACCTCTAAAGGCCCGATAACAATCCCAGAAAATACCACGAAAGGAGTGTGATTTATCCAGCTCCGAGCCTGACGGAATTCCTCAGAGTCACTTGACATCCTATTTCCTTTGGTAGTAATTAAACGGTCTATATTTTTGTCACTTTAGATATGGCTAATGCAATGTTGACATCTAAGAGCAGGCTCTTGTGGAATCCACTGCATAATTTTCTTTTGTAACAAACAGCGCCACATAAAGGGAAGAGTTTTGTAAATTGTAATGCTACCAAAAGCAATGACTGAAGCTTAAATGAATTTAATTAACTGCTTAGTTCTCAGTGCAGTTCACATGGTCCACATACAGCAAAAAGTCTGCAAATTGAAGTGTTTTCTTGGAAGGGGTTTGGATGGGACTTCAATGCAGATACATCACAGTGACAGCCTATTATACAAGGTCCCTGCCCTTTTGAGTATGAGGCTGGTGAAACACTGGAATTCGTTTTGTGCACTGTAATTAATTGTGCTCAATCCGCTTGCGTCAAATACTGGAGCTCGAGGTGATGGCACTGTCACGCTGTGTGACCATGCGCCCCGCACTGCGACTTGGCCTGTCACTTCTGAATCATTTAATGATTTTAGAAGCTCGCTGGTTTCACACGCAGCTTGTCTCTTTTTCAGGGGCCACATGGACCTCCAGGACCAGAGGGTCGAGAGGGACTCAAGGGTTCGAAGGTATGACCTCTTTTTTTTGAAAAATAATCATGACTTAGTACGAAAACTTTTTTTTTTACAGCAATTGTTGACTTTGCTCAGGGCACATTCCATGAGTGCTGGTCGGTATGCTCTGACGCACCCATACAGACATGATAGTCAGTGTTGATGGGCTATCTGACCCAGGGATTGCATTACTGATGAATACAAACTGTCCATCAGCTCTCATCTTCCACTCACTGGTATGGCTGTCAGAATAAGAAACATGGATATTTTCCTTGGGAGCGTTGTGGCAAGTAATCTTGACTTTACACCTCTGGCGATGAGGACTGGGATGGCCCCAAGTGTAACAGCCGCTCCCATTCTGAAAGCAGCCTCCCTGTATGTAACCCATGAGACTTAAATCGGAAACCGAGCACGGCAGGAATCAGGACCTCCTTTTGTAACTTCCTCTGGCGTGGACTCGATAGGCTGGATGGTCTCCTTCTGTGCCATTATGACTCCATGTCAATGGGGTCCACCTTGTTATGATCCTTTGGGATTCTATCCAGTGGGCTAAATGGGATGGGGTTTGGTACACTGGAATTCTATCCTGTGGGGTAAATGGGAAGGGGTTTGATATGTCCAAATTGGATGTAGTTCAGTATTCAGTTTAATTAGTAACTTCTCCAAAATCGCACTGCTAGAACTCACATTTAGTCTCAAAATAGGCAGAATTGGATTTTTTAAACATTTACATTTCCTATGTTAAAATTTCCTGCATGCTTGTGAGCACTAAAAATAAAATTCTAATGTAGCTCACAGTGAATCGCAAGCACTGACAAAAGCTGCTAAAACCAATTTTGGATTTTCCACTCAGCTGGGTCTCTGGGGGGATATGACAGATTGTCTGCAATTCTGCATTTAAAATGTCATTTATTTCAACGGACATTTTCACAGTGCTTGACTTTTTTGAAAAAAAAAACTTATTCTCGAGATGTGAGCGTCGCTGGCTGGGCCCAGCATTTATTGCCCACCCCTAATTGCCCTTGAGAAGGTGGTGGGTGAGCCGCCTTCTTGAACCGCTGCAGTCCATGTGGTGTAGGTGCACCCACAGTGCTGTTAGGGAGGGAGTTCCAGGATTTTCGACCCATCGACAGTGAAGGAACGGCCGATATATTTCCAAGTCAGGATGCTGAGTGGCTTGGAGGGGAACTTCCAGGTGGTGGTGTTCCCATGTGTCTGCTGCCCTTGTCCTTCTAGGTGGTAAAGGTCACGGGTTTGAAAGATGCAGTTCTATTGACTTAACAGAAAAGATTCTTAACTCAATCATGTGGTGAAAATATGTCTTTTAAAGTGCACTCTTTACAACCACAACAGTCTGTATATTTACTGGATAACTCCATGTGGCCTTGTCATTTGTCACTAGGGCTCACCTGGGCGAGACGGCCCACCAGGCAGGACTGGGCCTGTGGGCGTACAAGGGTCACCAGGCAACCCCGGACCTGAAGGCCTCAGAGGGATACCTGGTCCTGCAGTAAGTAGAGGAAGCAAAGAAAACCCTATCGTTACGCATTAATTGCAAACTGTATCCACTGCGTCAAGTGTCAACGAATGGACCCCTTACAATGTCTTTTCTTCTAAAACAGGGAGAACAAGGGCTTACCGGACCACCTGGCCAGTCTGGCCCTCCAGGCCCAATGGTAAGATAGCAACAACTCCTCAAGCCTGTGCTGCCACTCAGTGTCACCATATAGCTGATCTGTACCTTAACCCCATCCACCTGCCCTTGGCTCTATATTCTGCTATACCCTCGGCGAGCAAATTTCTATTCTACCCCACCATTAAAATTATGAATTCGTCTAGTACCTCCTGCTTTTTGTGGGAGAGGGTTCCACACTTCCACCACCGCACCCCCACCTTTAGTGTGAAAAAGTGTTTCCTCAACTTCTCTCCTGATAGACAGAGCTGTCTGGTTATGAATGCCAACATTCTGTTTGTATCTTTGATTATTTTATGAACCTGACTGCAACATTTTAGTGATGCAGGACATTTAATCTGAGAGCAATGCTTTGGCCGTCTGATTATAGTGTATTTGAGAAGCTCCTACCTCTAGGCAAACAGCCCTATTTATTTTCTGATCATGGACTGTAACAATGAACCTAACTGCAGTATTACAGCAAAGATAATCTACTCAATCTACTCATCCTTATTGGAGTATTAACTCAACACCAGCAAATTAAATACCTTGAATAATTTTATACTAAAAATCACCTTACCTGGTACACATACAATTATCTATTCTGCTCTCCCAATGATCTATTTTCTTTTAGCATCATGGAATTCTACAGAACAGAAGGAGGCCATTCAGCCCATAGTGCCTCTGCCAGCTCTTGGAGCTATCCAATTAGTCCTACTTCTCTACTCTTTCCCTGCATCCCTGCAATTTCCTTTCCTTCGAATATTTAACCAATTCCCTTATGGGAATTACTGTTGAATCTGCTTCCACCTCCCTTTCAGACAGCGATTTCTAACATTCTCTTTAACAAAAATGTTTTCTTTTCTGCTCTATTGCAAGTCTTTCCATCTCTTTTTCTTAAAGTTTACACTGTTTAATTTCTTGTTTCCTGCTTCCGTCTCCCACCTTCCATTTTGAAGACAGGAGCCATTAAAATGAGAGTGCACATTCTGTGTTGGGCAAACGGAAACTCTGCCCGTGTGGAATTTTGGGGATCTTCATGTGGAGATTCTTAAATATGATGATGGGTGTCCATATAACAGCTGACCCTTCCTCAATCTCCCTCCCTCCCTCCCTCAGAATGATTTGCAGATGTTATCGGTGGCTAGTGGGAGAGGCAGAGGCTAACTAGGGCAAGTTAAGCCACCATTCGTAGCCATTGTAGAAGGGTTTATAGGTTCCATATCGGACCTTTAGAATCAAAATGAAGCCCAACCCCTCTCAGTCTCACTGTCCAAAGAAAGACAGAGCACCATGTGACCAACTACTGGGATTAGGAGATGGCAGTCTGAGGGGAGGGCAGGAGGCTGTCAACATCTGTGTGTGGCACACCTACTTGCCTTGAATGTATTTAACCATCTGTTTTCTGCTATTGTATAGGGCCCTCCTGGTATGCCTGGTCTTAAGGGTGTTCAAGGGTTAAAAGGTGACAAGGTAGGTAATTCAGATCTGTTGAAGAAATGATGTGCTAATGATGGGTACTTGACTCTGATGACAATTTTGTTCTAATCACTTTCTGTAAACCCACTAGTATCTAGAATCAAATTCCCATTTACTCCCAACTCAATTGAATTATCAATGGTGGTGATATGATACACGCACACATGCAGACACACAAGCACAGACACGCAGGCATGCACACACATGCAGACATAGACATGCATGGGAAAATGAACACACACACACACACACACACAGACGTGCATGGGGAAACACAAGCAAATGTATACACACACACATGCACCACACACGCACCACACACAACTCACTTTAATTCACTGATTTAATACTAAAGGATTTGAAAAGTAACTGAAATAACTTGAGATAAGTTAGCAACTTGGCAGAAAACTATCTATGTGCCTTGCTTCTATTTATCTAAGTGCTATTTTTATCTGGGCTTTTTACTCTGGGGCAAGACTGAACCTTTGAGTTTGGTGACAGCAGCCCTTTGATGAAGAGACCTCACACCTGCTATGAACGAATGTGTGTCTTTACCTGTTCGCTGCTGGGATAATAAACATGAGAGCCAGAGTTTGCACAGTGAATCCAATCACTGTCCTCCTGTATCCTGGTTATGTTTTACATGTTCCCAGGTGACCTTGCCTTGCGTAGAGCAATAAACATCAGTGAGAGGGAGAGCCAGGCCCTAATCCAGGTAATATTGAACATGAACTGGTCAATACCCAGTGCTGGGTACAACTGGTATAATTACAGTACATGCACTTAGCAACCCCAAAAATGTCAGAGCATTAAACTAACGCATGAAACTCTTTCCATTATTGGTGATTGCTCAAAGGAGACTCTGCCTTCTCCCTTTACAGCTTTGGTGTGACTGCAACTGCTGCCCTTTGTGCGACATGGCCCAGGATAGAATTCCAAACCCCTGTCGCTCAGAGTAAACCAAATTCAAAGCTGTACTCCTCCGGGCTAGATTAGACGATCAGCCCTTCTGTGCATCCTTCTGATTTGAATGGGATCACTTGACTCCGCCGGGAAACCTATTGAGCTCCAAGTGTTTTGGATGACTGGTCAAAGGGCAATGGCAGTGTTATTATTCTCCCGTTGTTGTTTCCCGTTCTTTTTTCTAGGGGCATGTTGGTTTGATCGGCTTGATTGGACCTCCTGGCGAAATTGGCGAGAAGGGAGATCGAGGTCTTCCGGGAATCCAAGGAACACAGGGTCCCAAGGGGGATATTGTGAGTCACAGGGGTTGATTCTGACCTAATGTGTGTTTGGCAGCAAAACCTCGCTTAGATTGTGGGGTTTGGGAAGCCAGTGATGTTCACAGTCTGTGGTATCTTGCCTCTGGAGAGGTTAACTGTAAACGAAGCATTAATCAGATGTCACTCTGATTGAGGTATTTAGGTCACATTTGGATACCAGTTTTCCTCGCCTCATTTTTGGGGCCTTTTTTTCCCCTTTATTCTTTCGTGGGATATGGGTGTCACTGGCAAGGCCAGCATTTGTTGCCCATCCCTAATTGCCCCTTCAGTGGCTTGCCAAGCCATTTTGGAGAGCAGTTAAGAGTCAACCACATGGCTGTGGGTCTGGAGTCACATGTAGGCCGGACCTGGTAAGGGTGACAGATTTCCTTTCCTATGTGGCCACTATTACTGAGACTAGCTTTGGATTCCAGTTTTATTAATTGGCTTTAAATTCCACCAGCTGCTGTGGTGGGATTTGAACTGATATTCCCAGAGTTTGGGCCTCTGGATTACTAGTCCAGTGACATTACCACTATGCTACCATCTCCCCGCCCCTGGCATGTGTTATATGCTTAGGGAGAAAGCTCTGGGGTCTCTAAGGATGTTGTCACAACATGTTCCATTCACACAGAGCATCCACTACGCAGCTCAAGAGAATGAGGGAGCTGAGCAGTTCCAACTCTTCCACAAGTAATATGATGTACAATAGCTTTCCAAAATGTCTACCTGTTTCACCGTCAGCTCTCAATTTATCCATGCTGTCCTACACCATTCCCGCGGATACTAGTATTTCAGCGTGAGATATGATTCAGAACTTAACGACCTTTTACTTTCTTCCCATTTTAGGGTGTTCCGGGTTTGGGTGGTCCCTTAGGCCCGCCTGGATCTCCTGGTTTACCAGTAAGTAGATAGTCTTTTCTTCCTTACAGTGGAGATGACTCCAATTCAGTTTTTTGGACTTTCTGTTGCATAATTTGCTGGCTTCCTACATTCCCGTTGGAATTCGGGTCAGAAACAAAGGACCAAGCAGCTGTCTCGATGGTGCCTGCAACTCTGCACAGACTGCTCTAGAATCTGGAAGTTCCTGATTAATTGTTGACTAAAATCTGTCATGTTTCCTTCCCCCCCACCCTGCCTCTTTCTTTTTGTTTTAGGGTCAACAGGGTCCGAAAGGTTCCAAGGGTTCTGACGTAAGTAGCTTCAATGATTGCACAACTTCATCCCTCGTGAAGACTAATTAAACAAAGTCATTCATGGTCCTTGAACTGAATATCGTGTGTGGTCTCTCTCTTGCAGGGACCAATTGGCTTCAAAGGCGATGAGGGGCCTCCTGGTCCTCCAGGTCCACCTGTAAGCTTTCATTCTTTGTTTTTTCATTTCCTGTTGATGGGGGAGGGGTGGGAAGTCACTGGGCTTTCTCCGGGTTCGAGTGTATGAAACTTCGCTCACCACTCAAACTGCTCACTCGTGGCCAGTTAGACCTTTATGGTTGGAATACTGGGTACTTTTGTCCAGTTGGATGTGAGGAGATACTGGAGCCATTTACTTTTCGTTAATCGTTGAAGAATTTCTTTGTCACTTAATGAAGGGTCAAAATGATTCTCACTACTATTTGGAAGAGGAGGTCTTGTGGCAGGGAGGGTAGTGTCCCAGCCTCTGACCAGAAACTCTGGGTTCAAGTCCCACCCCAGGAAGGTGTGTTCATAATGTGGCCAAACAGGTTGATTATCAGCCTGGTAATCCTTCCAACATATGCCTATGGCCAACAGTAAGAACCAGGAGAGATTCCCAGTTAGCCATGTGATGGAAAGGATGTTGGAGCCTCAACCATCACTACTCATAGTTGCGGACTACAACATGTGTGTAAAAGTGTATGTTGCGACAGCAGCTCTGACTCCCTGAGTGAGCTGTAACGTGCTGCTGCTATTGGGAAATGTATCTTCAATGATCTCTTCCTGTTGTTTATTGTCTCATAACGTTATCTTTTCCGAGGGTTAACATACACTATCTGCAATTCTGTACCCGAGTGTCCAGCTAGCTAACCTACTGCCAGGCTTGTTTGAATTCTGGGAAAGTTTCGGGCCGATGACATTTCATCCGAACATCATTGACCTGAAACAAAAGCAAAAACAGCTGGAAAAACTCAGCAGGTCTGACGGCATCTGCGGAGAGGAACACAGTTAACGTTTCGAGTCCGTATGACTCTTCAACAGAACCAAAGAAATGTAGAGATGTGGTGAAATATAAGCTGGTTTGAGGGGGTGGGGGGTGTGGGGGGGCAGGCAGAGCTGGATAGGGGCCCAGTGATAGGTGGAGGCAAGACTTGAACTGTTAACTCCTGTTTCTCTCTCTGCAGATGCTGCCTGACTGCAGCCATTTTCTGATTTTCTTTCAGACCCTCCCCACCCCCAATGGTGTTTTGATTTCGTTTTCCTGTTTTCAAACTGTGATGTTAACCGTGTTCCGTTGTGAATCCGGTCACAGTTTTTTTTTCCCTTCATCGGTGTGGAGGCTCTTGGCCGCTTTCTCGGAACCTGTTCCTGGAGCTTCCCCTAGCTTTACTGTGGGTTATTTCTGGGGCCTGAGACGGTGGGGGGTGGGGGGTAAACGATCCATGTGGTCACTCAATGAAATGGGTTTGGCCTGTTCTGTTTGTCCATACACCAACCTGATACAAATGAGCTCCTAGAATCAAAAAAATGGATAGAGCACAGAAGGAGTCCATTCAGCCCATCTGAGCTGGCCTCTGCAAAAGCAACGTACCTCGTCCCAATCCCCCATCTTCTCCCCATAGCCCTGAACATTCTCCCTGTTCAGATAACATCCAATTCTCTCTTGAATGCCTCAACTGAACCTGCTCCATGAAAGCATTTTTTTTTCTCTCATGTTGCCTGTGGTTAACGAAATAAATTAGGGAAAGCATCAAACTTAAGGAAAAAGCATGGAACTGCACAAAGATGAGTGGCAGGACAGATCATTGGTCAGAATCTAAAAAATAGCAGAGAATGACTAAAAGGTTAATGAGGAGAAAGAAATTAGAGTATGAGAGGAAGCTAGCTAGAAATATGAAAACGGTTAGCAAGAGTTTCTACAGATATTTAAAAATGAAAAAAGTAAAGTGAGTGTTGGTTCTCTAGAGAGTGAGAATGGGGAGTTAATAGTAGATAATAAGGAAATGGTGGACGAAATGAACAAGTATTTTGCTTCTGTCTTCACTATAGAGGATACAAAAAGCATTCCGGTAATGTCTGTAAATCCGGAGGAGGGAGGGAGAGAGAGACTTGTTGAAATTACAATCACTAGGGAAATGGTACTGAGAAAATTGATGGAGCTGCAGGCTGACAAGTCTCTGGGTCCCGATGGACTTCATCCTAGGGCCTTAAAAAAGTTGGCTAATGAGGTAGTAGATGCATTGGTGTTAATTTTCCAAAGCTCCCTAGATTGTGGAAATATTTCATTAGGCTAGAAAGTAGCAAATATAACCCTTCTATTCAAGAGGGGAGGGAGGCAGAAAACAGGAAACTATAGGTTGGTTAGCTTCATGTCTGTCGTGGGGGAGGTGTTAGAGTCGATCATTAAAGAGGTTATAGTTGGGGACTTAGAAAAACACAAGGTAATCAGGAAGAGTCAGCATGGTTTTGTGAAAGGGAAATCGTGTTTAACCAATTTTATTGGACTTCTTTGAAGGAGCAACATGTGCGGTGGATAAAGGGGAGCCAGTAGATGTGCTGTACTTGGATTTCCAGATGCAATTGATAAGGTGCCACATCAAAGGTTATTTCAGAAAATAAAAGTTCATGGTGTAGGGGGTAACATATTAGCCTGGATAGAAGATTGGCTGGCTGGCAGAAAGCAGAGAGTAGGCATAAATGGATTGTTTTTGGATTAGCAGGATGTGATTAGTGGTGGTGTCCCGCAGGGGTCTGTGCTGGGGCCTCAAACTTTCGCAATTTCCATCAGTGACTTAGATAAGGGGAGCTCTGGAATCCGCATTCTAGGAAGGATGTGATTGCACTAGAGGGAGTGCAGAGGAGATTTACCAGGATGTTGCCTGGGCCAGAGAGTTTAAGTTATGAGGAGAGATTGGATAGACTGGATTTTTTTCCTTGGAGCAGAGGAGATTGAGGGGGGACATGGTTGAGATGTATAAAATTATGAGGGGCATAGATAGGGGCATAGGAAGGAGTTCTTCCCCTTAGTGGAAGGATCAATAACCAGGGGGCATAGATTTAAGGTGAGGGGCAGGAGGTTTAGAGGGGGTGGGAGGAAGAATTTTTTTACCCAGAGGGTGGTGGGAATCTGGAACTCACTGCCTGAAAGAGTGGTAGAGACAGAAACCCTCATAACATTTAAGAAGTATTTGGATGTGCACTTGCGATGCCAGGGCATACAAGGCTATGGGCCCAGTGCTGGAAAATGGGATTGGAATAGTTAGGTACTTGTTTGACTGGCACAGACTCGATGGGCTGAAGGGCCTTTTTCTGTGCTGTAGATCTCTATAACTCTGTGAGCAAAGGCATGGTAGCTAAATTTTCAGATAGGTAGGAAAGAATGTCATGAAGAGGACATATGGAATTTGCAGACAGATTTAGATAGGTTGAGTGAGTGGGCTAAAATCTAGCAGGTGGAGTATGATGTGGGAATATGTGAAGTTGTTCACTTTGGCAGGAAGAACAAAAAAGCAGCATATTACTTAAACAGGGAACGACTGGAGAATTCCAAGGTGCAGAGGGATCTAGGTGTACTAGTACATGAGTTACAAAAAAGTTAGTATGCAGGTACAGTAAGTAATTAGTAAGGCTAATGGAATGCTAACCTTCATTACGAGAGGGATTGAACATAAAAGTAAGGATGTTATGCTTCAGTTAAAAAGGGCATTGGTGATACTGCATCTCGAATGCTGTATGCAGTTTTGGTCTCCTTATTTAAGGAAGAATGTAAATGTGTTGGAGGCGGTTCAGAGGAGGTTTACCAGATTGATGCTTGGAATGAGTGGGTTGTTTTATGAGGAAAGGTTGGACAGACTGGGTTTGTTTCCACTGGAGTTTAGAAGAGTGAGGGGTGACTTGATTGACGTATATAAGATCCTGAACGGCCTTGACAAGGTGGACATGGAAAGGATGTTTCCTCTTGTGGGTGAGTCCAGAACTAAGGGTCACTGATTTAAAATTAGGCTCACCCTTTTAGGACAGAGATGAGGAGAATTTTTTTCTCTCCGAGGGTTGTGCGACTTTGGAATTCTCTGCCTCAGAAGGTGGTGGAGACGGGGTCACCGAATATTTTTAAGGCGGAGGTAGATAGATTCTTGTTAGGCAAGGGAATCAAAGGTTATCGGGGTAGATAGGAATGTGGGAATTGAAACACAAACAGATCAGCCATGATCTTATTGAATGGTGGAGCAGGCTCGAGGGGCTGAATAGCCTACTTCTACTCCAATTTTGTATGTCCACATGTTCGTGGCTCGTTGCCAATTACCTTCTAACAGTGTCTTCTGGTTCTCGACACTTCCGCCAAGGCCAACAGTCCACTCCGTCCAGACCCCTTCCGATTTTGATCACCTCTCTCAAACCCCTTCTAGTCCCCAAGGAGAACAGACCTGGCTTCTCCAATCTATCAACGTACCTGAAGTCCCGAATCCCTGGAATCATTCTCGTGAATCATTTCAGCATCCCCTCCAATGCCTCCACACCCTTCCTAAAGCACAGTGTCCAGAACTGGATACAATAGTTCAGCTGAGGCCGAACCAGTGTTTTAGACAGGTTCATCGTAACTTCCTTGCTTTTGTACCCTCTGTCCCTATTAATAAAGCCGAGGGTATGGTATATGCTTCCTTAACTGCTTTATCAGTCCTGCCACCCTTCATTATTTGCGCATCCAGGTCCTTCTGCTCCTGCACCCCTGTTAGAATTATATCCTTTATTTTATATTGCCTCTCCTCATCTTCCTAACAAATGTCCGACTTCACACGTCTCTGCGTTGAATTTCACCTGTCACGTGTCCCTGTCCTGACCAGGGCCCACCAGTTGAGGTTATACAGCCACTACCAATGTACAGGATGAAGACGAGGAGGTACGCTGAGGCTGAACAGTCCGACGATGCCGGCGGGAATCCCTTTGACTACGCTGAAGGAATGGAGGAGATCTTCGGGGCCCTGACTTCACTGAAAGATGAGGTGGAGCAGATGAGACGTCCAGTGGGGACACAGGACAACCCGGGGCGTACCTGCAAGGAACTTCAGCTCTGTCACCCACACTTCAAAGATGGTAAAGTTAGAAAACTCCTTTAGTAGCACGCTCCCTCCTGAAGCCTGCTCCGTGTATTGCATGACAACAAAGAGGGTTCCCACCAGCAAACCTGCATCCCCGATGCGTTTGCCCCCCCACCCCACCCCTCACTCCTGCTTCGTGCCTTCTCTGTTCCCTTTCCTGAAGGGGCTTGGCTGACAATGAGTTAGAGTCACGTGGACACCCGCCAGCCTCTGATATCCCACCCGACTGATCGTTCTCACTGAGCTGAGCTAAGGACGTGAGTGTTGGCAGGTCCACATGACATCAACGCAATTGACATGCAGCTAACTTGCTGCAAATCAGGCCATGCGGTGAATGAACCAACTAAATGATCAGTGAGCCTACAAACCATTCATGAATTCTTTAAAAAAAAAAAGAATGGATCCATTATTAAAGCCTCCTCAAACCACAAAAGCTTAAAACATAAAAATCTAGAATATTACAGCATGGAAGGAGACTGAGTTGAACACCCTCAGCTTCTATTCATTCTTTCCCTTTCATGGGATGTGGGTGTCGCTGGCAAGGCCAGCGATTGTCGCCCATCCCTAACTGCCTCTTGAATTGAGTGGCTTGCTGGGCCATTTCACAGTCAACTACGCTGCTGTGGCCTGGATTCATGTGTAGGCCAGACCAGCTAAGAATGGCAGATTCCCTTCCCTGAAGGACAGTAATGCACCAGATGGGTCTCTATGACAACTGGTGATAGTTTCACGGTCACCGGTACTGAGAGTAGCTTTATATTCCAGCTCTGTTAATTGAATTTAAGTTCCAACAGCCGCCTTTGGACCCATGACCCCAGAGCACTAGCCTGGACCTCTGGATCACTAGTCCAGTGACAGTGCCACGATGCCACTATCTTGCCCATTGATGTAACTTCCCTCATGCCTGGAACCATTGCTGTGATGGTAAATAGGATGTGTCTTTTTTTTCCCCATTGTACATGTTTCCAAGCTATCTGCTTGTTAGTCTGCCCGACTGACGCATTGGATGTATTGATTGAAAATGTGGAACTGCATATCCTTCCTTACTTGACCTTACAAGAAACCAGAAAAAACTGTTCACCTACCTCAAAGGATGTTGCGAGTGGGTTGCCAGGGTTACTTGGGAACACTTGTGCCTCTGGGTCAAGCAGTTGTGGGTTCAAGTCCGAGATCCGGACTTGAGTACGAGTCCGATACTTTGTGCAGCAGCGTCAGTGGCACCATCCTTTTGTTAAAATGTTTTTCTAAAGCTCTCACTTGCCAGTTTGTTTAATGGAGTTGTAATACAAGGTTGAGATCAAAGAGTCTTTTTCCTCTGCACCCTATCCTGTGAATTTATTAATCACCCCCCAGCAACCTGATAAACACATTGTAATATTTAAAAGGGAATTGGATAAATACTTGAAGGGAAACATTTGCAGGGCTGTGAGGAAAGAGCAGGGAGTGGTGGGACTAATTGGATAGCTCTTTTGAAGAGTTGGCATGGACCATGGACATACTGTGCTAAGTGCCCCCCCCCCACCTGTGCTGTATCATTCTCTCATAGTAATGCTACAGGAAGGGATTCTAGACCACCTAATGTTTTGTGCTGTCGTAACTCTTGTGCGCTGTAGTTACAGCGTTGTTGTTAATCCTTGCACCTCTCAAAGGGTATCCCTTCACAGCTCGAACCCCAAGTTAACAGCGGAATGAAGTGTAACATGTTCCCAGTCCTACCTAGACTATTCTAACTGGACACTGAGAATCAGGAGCCTTTACAATGTAGCCATACACCAGCTACAAAGGCTCATCTTTAGTTGGGACTCCTTGGGATGTTTCACCTTGCTGAAGGCACCATATAAATGCAAGTTGCTGTTGTTGTGGAGGGTGTAACTTTCCTTTAGCTTTTTTGCCCTTCCGGTGATCTCCCTCACAGAAGAGGAGAGTGCTTCCAGGCCTTCACATTTCATGCGTAGCTTCTCCCTGGGTTTCATGTACAGTGAGGGCGGGGCTCCCCACGTCCTCTGTGTAACTGTTGGAGACGAGTCTGCCGCCTCTTAGTGAGGTTGGTCGGAATCCATCAGCTCTGCCCACCGCTGATGATGCAGGTAGGTCAAGGAGCTGGCCTTCAGCAGTGGACCTGGACATTCAGGTATGTCTGGGACCTCGCTGGGGCAAGACTGACGGGCCCTGGCAAGGGTCTGGGGGGCACGTTGGATGGGGCGGGGGGGGATGGTGGATATGGGGAGAGGCATCTGATTAGCAGTGGGACCCCGGCAAGAGGCACCCCCACTTTACCTGGCCAGCAGCCCACGGGTTTAGAAGTTCCAGGCTGCCCGTTTAGCGCCAGCCTCTCCCGCTGCCCATTAAATCAGAGCGGCAGCAGGATGAGGTCCTTAATTGGGCGTTAACTGCCCACTTAAAGGCTTCAGTTGAGCCATGGGCATGCGGCTCACTCAACACCTCTCCCCGCTGGTCATGAAAACAAGGTGCAGGGGTGGGTGGGCTGGCAGCGGACATGGCACCAATGACGCGGCGCCCCAGTTTACTGATCCACCCACCTGCTTTCTCGCCAGTGGGTGACCCATAAAATGCAGCCCACGGTGTAGAATTCACACATCCCCTCCGAGCTGCAGTACATCCTGTAGGCCCCTCTATGGGGAAGGTCAGATGGAGCAATCAAAAGATAAAGAAAAGAATTTGAAAGGACAGAACTCATGATTTGAAATCACAAAGAAGGCTGATTTATCTGCCCCTTCTCGAGGGCAATTAGGAATGGGCAATAAATGCTGGCCACAAATTAATTTTTTAAAATGTAGTAGCCGTGGTCCTGGACTTATTGATAAGGCTGGAAGCGACACTGTTAACAAACTCTATCTTTTATTCAGTGTTACGCTATTTATAAGGTGGGCTCTACACGATGCTCTACTTAGAACTGTCTCTCTCCATGCTCTGATATCATGTGATCTTACATCACTGATGCTGCCCTATGAGGAAAGATTGAATAGACTGGGTCTTTATTCTTTGGTGTTTAGAAGAATGAACACACACAGGGCTCGACAGGGTAGGTTCAGGAAGGATGTTTGCCCTGGGTTGGGAGGGATGTCTAGAACCAGGGACACAGTCTCAGAGTAAGGGATAGGCTGTTTAGGACTGAGATGGGGAGGAATTTCTTCACTCAGAGGGTGGTGATCTTCGGCCCCTCAATCTTGCTCCACCATTTAATAAGATCATGGCTGTGACCTGATAGTAACCTCAACTCTGCATCCTGCCTACTCCCCCAATAACCTATCACCCCCTTGCTTACCAAGAATCTATCTGCCTCTGCCTTAAAAATATTCAAAGACTTTGCTTCCACCACCTTTTCAGGAAGAGAGTTCCAAAGACTCTCCACCCTCTGAGTGAAAAAATTTCACCTCATCTCTGTTTTAACCATTTATTTTTAAACAGTGACCCCCTAGTTCTAGATTCTCCCACAAGAAGAAACATCTTCCCCACATCCACCCTGTCAAGACCCCTCAGGATCTTATATGTTTCAATCAAGGCGCCTCTTACTCTTCTAAACTCCAGCGGATACAAGTCTATCTGTCCAACCTTTCCTCATAAGACAACCCATCCATTCCAGGCATTAGTCTGGTAAACCTTCTCTGAACTCCAATGCATTTACATCCTTCCTTAAATAAGGTGACCAATACTGTACATAGTACTCCAGATGTGGTCTCACCAATGTCCTGTACACAACTAAAGTACAACCTCCCTATTTTTGTATTCACTTCCCCTCACAATAAATTATAACATTCTATTAGCTTTCCTAATTACGTGGGATCATAGAAAAGAATAATACTGCACAAAGGAGAGCAGTTGGGCCCTGTGCTGGTTCTTGGAAAGAGCTATTCAATTCATCCCTCTCCTTTGTTCTTTTTTTAAAATTAATTTTTCATGGGGTGTGAGTGACACTGGCAAAACCAGCCTTTATTGCCCACCCCTAATTTTGAGTATTGGTGAGCTGCCTTCTTGAATTGCACTATTTAGTATGGCTACACCCACTGTGTTGTTAGGAACGTTTTTGACTCAGCAACAGTGAAGGAATAGCAGTAAAGTTTCTAGTCAGAGTGGTGTGTGGCTTGGAGGAGACTTTCAAGTTGTGGTGCTCCCATGCATCTGCTGCACTTGTTCTTCTAGGTAGTAGAGGTCATAGGTTTGGAAGGTGCTGTTGAAGGAGTCTTGGTGAGTTGCTGCAATGTATCCAGTAGTTGGTACACACTGCTGCTACTGTGCGTCGGCGGTGGAGGGAGTGAATGTTTGTGGATGTGGTGCCAATCAAGCGGGGCTGCTTTGTCCTGGATGGTGTCGAGCTTCTTGAGTGTTGTTGGAGCTGCCCTCATTCAGACAAGTGGAGAATATTCCATCATACTCCTGACTTGTGCCTTGTAGATGGTGGACAGGCTTTGGGGAGTAAGGAGGTAAGTTACTCTCCACAGGATTCCAAGCCTCTGTCCTGCTCTTGTAGCCACAATATTTATGTGGCCAGTCCAGTTCAGTTTCTGCTCAATGGTAACCCCCAAGATGTTGATAGTGGGGGATTCAGTGATGGTAATGCCATTGAATGTCATGGGGGGATGATTAGTTTCTCTCTTGTTGGAGATGGTCATTGCCTGACACTTGTGTGGCGCAAATATTACTTGCTGCTTATCAGCCCAAGCTTGAACCTTGTCCAGGTCTTGCTTCACATGAGCACGGACTGCTTCAGTATCTGAGGAGTTACAAATGACACTAAGCACTGTCATAAGCCAACATCTCCACTTCTGACTTTCGGTCATTGATGAAGCAGCTGAAGATGGTTGGGCCGAGGACACTACCCTGAGGAACTCCTGCAGTGACATCCTGGGACTGAGATGACTGACCTCCAACAACCACAACCATCTTCCTTTGTGCTCGGTATGACTCCAACCAGTGGAGACTTTCCCCTCCATTTCCCATTGACTCCAGTTTTGCTGGGGCTCCTTGATGCCACACTCGGTCAAATGCTGCTTTGATGTCAAGGGCAGTCACTCTCACCTCACCTCGAGTTCAGCTGTCTTGCTCATGTTTGGACCAAGGCTGTAATGAGGTCAGGAGCTGAGTGGCCCTAGCAGAACCGAAGCTGAGCCTTGGTGAGCAGGTGAGTAAGTGCTGCTTGTTAATGCTATCGACAACACCTTTCAACAAATTGCTGACGATCGAGAGTAGGCTGATGGGATGGTAACTGGCTGGGTTGGATATGCCTTGCTTTTTGTGGACAGGATATACCTGGGCAATTTTCTACATTATCATAAAAGCAAACAGTGCTGGAAAAACTCAGCACCTGTGGAGAGAAAAATGGAGTCCAGTGTGACTTCTTCAGAACACTTTCCACGTAGCTGGGTAGATGGAGTGTTGTAGCTGTACTGGAACAGCTTGGCTAGGGGTTTGTCCTGGAGCATAGACCTTTCCCCACAGCTTTGCAAATGTTTCCCCTTCGAGTATATATCTTATTCCCTTTTGAATCTTACTCTTAAATCTGCTTTTGTTGCCTTTTTCAGGCAGCGCCTGATTGGAACAACATAATTGCTGTGTTTTTAAAAAAATTAAAAGTTCTCCTCACCTTCACCCCCTGGTTTTTTTGCCAATCTTCTTCCTTCTATGTCCTCTCTTCACTGTCCCTCCAGCCAGAGGAGGAACTTACTCTATCAGAACCCCTTGTAATTTTGAACATCTCAGTTTAAAATCCCTTCACATTTGATGCTCTAAGGAGAACAATCTCAGCTTCTCCAATCTCTCCACATTAACTGAAGTCTCTCATCCCTGGTACTGTTCCAGTAAATCTCCTCTCCTTGACATCCTTCCTAAAGTGCGGTGCCCAGAACTGGATGCAACACTCTGGTTGGCGATTTATAAAGATTTACAGTAACATCCTTGGTTTTTGTGCGCTTGCTTTTTATTTATAAAGCTAAGGAGCCCGCGTGTTTGGTTTTTTTTTAAAATAAGTTTTCTCAATTTGTCTGATCCCCAAGATTTGCGTACGTGACCCCTCGGAGGTCTCTGCTCCTGCATGCCATTTAAAAATGTGCCATTTGTTCTATTTACCATTATGCAGCGGAGGTATTAAAAGAAGCCCATTGTTCTCCCCAGGTAATTATTGGATCGACCCCAATCAAGGTTGTGCCAAGGATTCTTTCAAGGTTTTCTGTAACTTCACTGCTGGCGGAGAAACCTGTATCTTCCCTGACAAGAAAACTGAAGGAGTAAGTTAGCAAGGGCATTACATGGTACAGCAATATCAGAATGGATCTTTTAATGGAGCACTGCGCACAATTTAATATGAGCTGCAGTGTTTGCAGGCTCTCATTATTCGCTCACTCGGCTAGCTAATGCGAGTCAGCCCTCTCCTTTCCCTCCTCCCTCATAGTGTTTGCAACTACTGTTCAGTTGGCCCTCTTAAAATTGACAGCACAGAAACAGGCCCAATTGGTCTCTTATCAGTGTTTATGCTGCACAAGAGCCTCTTCTCACCCATTCACCTCACCCTAACAACATATCCCTTTATTCCTCCCTCCCTCATGTGTTTATCCAAGCGACCCCTTCAACATATCTATGCTGTTCACATCACAAGCGGTAGCAGGTTCCACCTTCTCACCGCTCTCTGGGTAAGCTTCCCTTGCATTTCCCCATGGGATTTATTGGCAGCTTTATTCCTGACCCTGAGTTTTGTTTCTCCTAGAGTGGATTCATTCCCTATACCCTATTAAAATCCCCTTCATAACTTTAAAGACAACCATCAGCTTCAGTCAAGTGCACTTTTCCACGAATACAATGGGGACACCTCACATGGAAACTGAATGGGTTCCCACAATAGGAGTAGGAGTAGGAGTGTCCCTGAGGATTTGCATTAGGGTACAGAATACAGGAAGCAGGGGGTAGGGTCTTCCTCCGCCTCGCCACCCCCATCCCTGCCCTCGGAGTGCTCGAGTGCCAGCTTCGAGCAGCAAACGTTCCAATGTGAAACGAAAGCAGAAAACGCTGGGAAAAAGCTCGGCAGGTCTGTCAGCATCTGTGCGGAGAGAGAGAGAAACAGAGTCAACGTTTCGAGTCCGTGTGACCCTTCTTCAGAGCTCGGCACGGACTCGAGACGTTAACTCTGTTTCTGTCTCTCCACACACGCTGCCAGGGCCCGCTGAGTACTTCCAGCATTTTCCGTCTTGATTTCAGATTTCCAGCATCCGCAGTATTTTGCTTTTAACCGAAAGCCCCAAAGTGTCCCTTTCTCAAGCACCTTCTGTTCCCTCCTGTCAACTTTAGCGGCGTCAACGTAAATGGGCAGAATCTCACCCTTGTCGGGCAGGCTTGGCGAGCACGTGGGTGGGGGTGGTGGGGGTGGGGGGGCGGGGTGGTGGTGGTTGTTGGGGGGAGGAGGGTGAGCCCACGCTTCATAATTTCCCGGAGGCACAGAGCTGCCTCAGGGAGATGAAGCATTTCGAAACAGTACATAAAGAAAGAAAGAGCGTAACAAAACGTGACTCTGTCACATGAGCAGGAACATGTTCATTCATTTAAATTCAAAAAAAATGTTTATTTGCTTCAGGAAACCTCATTCCCACCCCACCCCCGACTCCTCCCTGTTGGACGAGGTTTCCTAAGAAAAGCGCAAAGGCATCTTGGCCTTTTCACCCACCCGTCCACCCACCATCAAGTTGGATGGGCAGCGAAAAAAATTCTACTCAATTGGACCCTCCAATGGCCTCGACCGGCCTTTTAATTGTCGGCGGATGCGCAGCCAACTCCGGCGCGCTCCCACCAGACGAAATATCGCGGGACTGCGCATTGACATCGGGACGCTCGGCCCACGTCAACGCGCCCCAGTTTCCCCTCGAGTGGGCTGGGCACCGCGCCCGCCTGCCCAGCTTAAAATTCTGCCCAGCGTTGTTTGTGTGTCTGTGTCTGTGTTTGTGTGTGTGTGTGTGTGTGTGTGTGGCTGTGTCTGTGTGTGTGTGTGTGTGGCTGTGTCTGTGTGTGTGTGTGTGTGTGTGGCTGTGTCTGTGTGTGTGTGTGGCTGTGTCTGTGTGTGTGTGTGTGTGTGTGGCTGTGTCTGTGTGTGTGTGTGTGGCTGTGTCTGTGTGTGTGTGTGTGTGGCTGTGTCTGTGTCTGTGTGTGTGTGTGTGGCTGTGTCTGTGTGTGTGTGTGTGTGTGTGTCTGTGTCTGTGTGTGTGTGTGTGGCTGTGTCTGTGTCTGTGTGTGTGTGTGTGTGGCTGTGTGTGTGTGTGTGTGTGTGTGGCTGTGTCTGTGTCTGTGTGTGTGTGTGTGTGGCTGTGTCTGTGTGTGTGTGTGTGGCTGTGTCTGTGTGTGTGTGTGTGGCTGTGTCTGTGTGTGTGTGTGTGTGTGTGGCTGAGTCTGTGTGTGTGTGTGTGTGGCTGTGGCTGTGTCTGTGTGTGTGTGTGTGGCTGTGTCTGTGTCTGTGTGTGTTTGTGTGTGTGTGGCTGTGTCTGTGTGTGTGTCTGTGTGTGTGTGTGGCTGTGTCTGTGTGTGTGTGTGTGTGTGTGTGGCTGTGTCTGTGTGTGTGTCTGTGTGTGTGTGTGTCTGTGTGTGTGTGTGTCTGTGTCTGTGTGTGTGTGTCTGTCTGTGTCTGTGTGTGTGTCTGTGTGTGTGTGTGTGTGTCTGTGTGTGTCTGTGTCTGTGTGTGTGTGTGTGTGTGTGTGTGTGTGTCTGTGTGTGTGCGTTTCTTTTTAATGTAATTTGTTCCTGAGTTGGGGTCCGTGATAGCAAAGAGCGGTGGTTATTGTCTGTGCGCGTCCCTCAGTGATACATCCTGTAAGTCTGGGCTGTGGCTGGTGTGATGCTGTTTGGATATAACGCTGTGTCTGAGGGCTGGTATCATGACCCTACTTTCTTACTTTTGCAGGTTAAAGTTTCTTCCTGGCAAAGGGACAAACCTGGAACCTGGTACAGCAAATTCAAACGAGGCAAGCAGGTACGATGTCCCGGACAAAACCGGCACCTGGAATTAAAAATATATCATGCACGCTGAAGGAACAGGGGATTAAAGAATTCGAGTACAAACTGGTTTTTATTCACAAACAGTGTCACGGAAAGATCAGATTGATATGTGTTGCTGCGTGCAGTGCTCTTGCCACTATGCCCACAACATAGTGTGTCAACGGTTGTGGGTTGAAAAGCCAGAAGGTTGTGGGTTCAAGTCCCACACCAGCGACTTGAGCACAAAAATCTCGGCTGACCCTCTCAGTGCCGCGCTGAGGGAGTGCCGCACTGTCTTTCGGATCAGATGCGAAAACGGAACCCCAGCCTGCCCCCTCAGGTGGACAGGAGGGATTCGGTGGCACTCTTCAAAGAAGATCAGGGAAATATTTATCCCTCAGCCAACGGAGGATCGGTTATTATCAGGCTCGTTGGAGCTTGCTTTGCGCAATTTGGCTGCCTTGTTACAATAACCACAAAGGTACTTCATTGGCTGCAAAGAACTTTAGCACGTGTGGCCATACAATATGTAAACACAAACTCAATCAGTTTTTCTTTCTGATATTTGCGCCTGGCTAGTTCATTTGCACCGATGCTGGTTTCAGGGACCACACCAGCACATGAACCATTACCTTTCATGAAATGCTCAGTAATCTCTGGCTCTGTTGAATCCCCAGCCCTTCAGCTTCACTCCAGACCAATGATTTGCCTAGCTCGTTTTTGTGAAAGCTTAAGCAGCTTGGACTCGTTTGAGAAATAATGGAGTTTGTATCAGTTGGGATTCTTCTCAGGATTGTGACAAAGGATGCGGACAAATCTGGAAATGGCCTGGTTGCTCCAATGACGATTCCCCTCCCCGCTCATACCTTCTTGCCAAGGCCACTATACAGGAGACGGCAATAGGTCAAATGAATCGGTGACAGAGAAGCCTCCCTGTAGAAGCAGAGGCTGTTGTAACGACCTCCTGATAGAGCCCTATAAGCTTAGGAAAGACTTTGATAGGGCAGACCTAGAGACGACCCTCCCATTGGTGGAGGGATGAGCCCAAAGCCAAAATATAAGACCGTCACTAATAAGTCCAATTGGGAATACAGGAGGAACTTATTTACCCAGAGAGTGGTGAGAATGTGGAACTCGCTACCGCACAGAATGGTTGAGGTGGATAACGTAGACAGGTTTAAGGAAAGGCTAGGTAAGCACATGAGAGAGAAAGGAATAGAAGGAATGCTGGTGGAGTGAGATGAGAAGGAGTGGGAGGAGGCTTATGTGGATGGGCCAAATAGCCTGTTTCTTTGCTGTACATTCGGTGTCGTTCTAAGGAATTCCTGTTCCTCGAAGCCAGGGCCCAGCCTTTACCAGCTGAAGATCTCCGTGTTGGACAAGTACCTCCATTGCTCTGATGCCATCTTCGGGGTGCGTCTGTCCCTTTAAGAGGTCCCTATCGTCATTGGGATTTTCTGCCCCCTCCCTGCCGGACTCTCGTTTGAGAGTGAGAAAGGTACCAGGCATCCCCGGGACATTGCAACCCGCTTAGGGGTTGGGATGGGTTTGGAGAAGAATCGAGGCCACTACCCTTCAGAACCATGTATAATTTAGTGAGTTGTATGATTAGCTGCTCTTCAGTTAAGAACAGTCCACAATATAGGACTAAATAGCCTTGATAAGCAACATATGGTCATTTAAGATGGATCTGTTGAAAAAGCCCATGTACCCACTGGATTTGCGCTAAGTAAAATATGGAGAATTTCTTTACTGATGACAATACACTTATACTGATCTCCAGAAGCAATCACTAATGTAACAATTCAGCTAATGACGACAAAGAACTGCATTGAATTCAAAGCACAGAAACAGGCCATTCAGCCCAACCGGTCCATGCTGGTGTTCATGCTCCAATCAAGCCTCTTCCCATCTTATTTCACCGCTCCACCCCTCACCCCCGTAAGCAAAGCCTCCCATCCCTTCCTGCCACACACACACTTATTTAGCTTTCCCCTTAGCTATGCATGGAATGATCCCATTCCAAACCTGCCCTGACCTGATGTAGGGGCACTTGTTTCGGCCATTTTGATTCCACACAACTCAGCGTTCGCTCTGGTCTTTCCCCCTCAGCTTATGTACACTGACTCCGATGGCAATCCTGTCCATGTGGTTCAGATGACCTTCCTGCGCCTTCTGAGTGCCGCAGCCCGGCAGAGATTCGTTTACAACTGTCAGCAGTCCATCGCCTGGTATGACTCTTCCACAAGAAGCTACAAGAAGGCCGTGCGCTTCTTAGGAGCCAACGATGAGGAGCTGTCGTACACCAAGACACCGTACATCAGTGCCATCTATGATGGCTGCAAAGTAAGGAGTGATTCTTTTTACTGGGGTTGCAGTGCGCATGTGTGGGGCATAAAGAGCCTCTAGTGCCCATGTTCAGCATTAAACAGCACATTGTGTCCTTGCGGCACTTCTTAACCTCTTAGGCCAGGCCTCCCAATGCAGTACTTGAGGGAGTGCTGCACTGTGATTCAGGTGAGATGTCAAACCCAGCTCGTCTATCCTCTGGGACGGTAAAAGGGTCACAAGTCACTGCGGGAGGGGAGATCCCCCCGGTGTCCTGGTTAATATTTACCCCCTCGGTTAACATCACTGAAACAGTTTACCTGGTCGTTCCCACGTTACTGTGTGTGGTATCTTGTTGCACTGCTGTGTTTCCCATGTTATAACGGTAACCGCACTTCCAAAGATTTTCCACTGGCTGTAATGTGCTTTGCCACATCCTGAGCTTGTGAAAGGTGCCACAGAAATGCAAGACCTTCATTTTCTGCTTTTCTAGTGGAACCTCATTTATTGAAGATGGGGGGAGGGGGAGGGGGGGAATTGAAATTGGTGAATGACCCAAACTGTGGCCGCGCACTCTCATGGGGGAGAATGTTCTCCCTGTCAGGTCGGGAGCAGGCGCGGAGATGATCGCTGCCCGCAATGGGCTCCTTGCTGCCATCTTACACGGGCAGACCAATTAAGGCCCGCCCAGCGTGACACGCTCCCGGTAGCGCTCAGCGCCACCTGTGCGGGCAAGGGGTGGGTGGGGGGAGGAGGGAGAGTCGGGGCCTGCGCTCTTTTACGCGTGCGCTCCGACAACCACTTCAGTCACCCTGAGGCACGAGCTTCCTCAGGGAGATTAAGTGCCGTTGCGTTGTTTAAAATAAAGAAAGTCCCCTCATGTGACAGCATCATGTTTATGAAGTGTTTAAAAAATATATTTATTAATTTAATAAACCCTTCATGAAACCTCATCCCGCCTGGGCCCTTAAGGTTGGACGGGCAGCCCTGTCTGATTGGTCAGTTGGTTTATTAATGGCCTTAACGGGGCTTTGACAGCTCGACAGTGCACACCCCGCCGAACGGAAGATCGGAATGACGCACGGTGACTTCGGGACATGGGTGTCACTTTACGCGTGGGGGTGCTGGGGCCTGCTCTTGCAGGCCGAACAGGAAGTTCTGCCCCAATGGTGCAGCAAAATGCTCGACGAGGGAATGGAGACAAAACGGGATGACAAATTGAATTGAGCTTTCTTTGGGCGATGAGGTTCATTTGTGGGAGATATGATGAGAGCGGTGCTGGTGAGCTGCACAATTCGGCAACAAGAGGTATCTTGTAAAAATTCTGGCAGGTTTTGAAGGCGATAATTGGATTATCTAATTGATAATTGGAGTTCAGGTAAAGGAGATTCCACATCAGTTTTCGAGTAATAGATATGGGGAACGTCTCGATATGAGTTCGAACAAGAGCATAACCTTTTATGTATTACTGGAGGATTTCCATTTATCAGGATTTGCCGGAGGTCAGGTGATCATGGATCCATTCCAATTTATTTACAGTCATTGGAAACAAACATAAAAGGCACCCTTTGTTCATCTCCTCCAGAGCCAAAGTGTTCTTTTTAATCAAGATGAGCCAGTGCCACATGGAGCCTAGCTAGAGAGAGCTTTAATCAACTTCACCATTTAGAGACCTGCAGCTGGATTTTTAGGCCTCTCTGAGTAGGCAGTTGAGCCATTGGGATTTTTCAGTTGGTCTCCAGATCCCCTCGGGCCATGGGGGATGGGGGTGGGGTGTGATTGCGGGGGGGACGGTACAGCTGTAGCTGTCTGGAGCTGGTCTCTCGGCAGCAGAGCAGGAGGCTTAGCCTTGCTTGCCTACGCTAGGCCACAGACTGCCCGGTGGAGGGGTTCCTCCTAACGATAGTGGCCTAGCTGCAAAGGCCGGGTTTTATTTTAAATTTGTGGAAAGGTTGGAGAGAGGGCACCTCCATTTTGGGGACCTGTGAGGACATATCCTGCTGCTGTTTTCAAGTTAAAGGACTTCCTGTTGGCTGTTCAGTTTTGAGTGCCTGCCCGTTCTCCTTAATTGGAAAGCGAGACTGCCCTCTGGCCACTAATTGACCAGTTGGAAGGAAATCACAGCGAGTGACTGTTTTCCACACAGTATGCACTTCTCACCACAACCCCCCCACCCCCCCGGCGATGTAAACCTGACAATGGGGTCCCAAAACACTCAGGAAGATCCCGCTCTTTGACTTCCCTGGAAAGTCTTCAGCCTCATGACCTCAGCACGTCAAAAACGAGGGATTATGGATTTATCACTCTTGACGATTGGACCTTTTTCGCACTCAGAGCTGAATGCTGTATAATAAGAATGAAAGATTTGTGGTACTGAAAAATATTAAAGGCAAGAGGATTAGGGACAGAGGAGAGGGAGCTATCAGGAGAAATGAAGGGATTATTCGAAACCTGAGTCAATTCAGACTTAATCGATGGGGTTAACTGGTGGTGTGAGCAGTGCTGGCTTAGTTTGGATCATTGTGGGAGTTGGTGGCTTAGTGGTAATATCACTGGAGACGTAGGCTAATGCTGTGGGGACATGTGTTCAAATCCTACCACGGCAGCTGGTGGAATTTAAAATTTAATTAATAAATCTCGATCTGAAAGCTAGACCATGCAACCATTGTTGTCATTGTTAAAAACCCATCTGGTTCACTAATGGTCTTTAGGGAAGGAAATCTGCCCTCCTTACCTGGTCTGGCCCTACATGTGACTCCAGACCCACAGCAACGTGGTTGACTCTTAAATGCCCCCTGAATAAGGGCAGTTAGGGATGGGCAACAAATCACAGAATCACACGGTGCAGAAGAGGCCTTTCGGCCCATCCAGTCTGCACTGACACATGAGAAAAACTGGCCTATCTAATCCCATTTACCAGCACTTGGCCCATAGCTTTGAATGTTATGACGTGCCAAGTGCTCATCCAGGTACTTTTTAAAGGATGTGATGCTGGCCTTGTCAGCGATGCCCCCATCCCATGAAAGAACAAAGGAAAATAAATTCAAGAGGAAATAGCTTGCTAATTCAGGGGATGCAGGTTTGGCTCCGAGAAAGACGATGGATAAAATTAAGTATAGGTCTAAAAAGAGATCATTTGACAGCAATGGGCAAATTAGGCCCTCCTCCCATCTCGCCCTCTCCCATGTCCAAATTTGGATTATGCAAGTCCGCACGATCCCAGCAGGAAAACGCAGTGTCTCGGTGAGAGGGAAAAGTACGTGTGAGAGTTGCTAGACCAATGGATCTTTTTTGTTTTACTTGAATTCCCTCTCATTTACTTTGCTCTCTGTTTTCACTTGCAGCTAAGGAAGGGTTCCGATAGGACAGTGCTGGAGATTGACTCGCCGCGGGTTATTGACCTGCCCATCAAAGACATAGCCGTGACTGATTTTGGTGAACACCAGCAGAAGTTTGGCTTTGAGGTTGGCCCTGTCTGTTTCAGCAGCTAAACCTCAGAAAAAACAGAACTGCTTGTCCAACTATCCTCTCTCTTTTTTTTAATGCAAAATGCACATTTTTTTTTGTATTTCATTTTGTCTCTATTAATCATGCTGCAGATGGGTTTTTTTTTTTATTGTGTGTTAATGACAATAAATAATTCCTGCCCTTGTGGGGCCAAAATCTTATGACCTTTTGAAGAGGCCAAGTCAGTGGTGGTTGTCTCTGGGTCATCCCACTTTCCACGATCGTTCCACGCGGGTGGTAGATAGCTGGAGGGTCTTCTACCAGTATCCCTTCGTTTCTGTAGAGGACCTTGTGCACCAAACCACCTCCCTTTAACAAGTGTCCTTTCTCCAGTAAGGTCCAACGTGTGACCCTGGTTCTTTAATCTCTTAACACATGGACATTTGCAAGTGAAGTGTTAAAGCCAAGAGATTATGTTGGAATTTAAAGCTCGTCCCTTGACACCAATTGGCTCTCACTGCTGCCTTGCTATTTAAACTGGGAAAACTGGTCGATTGACCCCCCCCTCCCCCCCACCACCCTCCCCAACCACTGTCAGCCACTTAGAAAAAATACCTGAAACTAACGTTTTGATCACAACAAAGTTGACTACCCCCCCTCCCCTCAACCTTTCAAGGTCGAGAATACAATATTTAGCAGCACTGTCGCACGTAGCAGTGTATTGCACCCATAAGGTTTAGGCCTGAGCCATGGACATTTCTAGCACGCTAGATGCTCTTGGGCCCATTCTGTTTGCAGTGAGAGTGATGGCATCCTTTTTCATAGTGACAGTGAGCCTACAGCTCAGGAGTCACTTGGACCGAATGGGTCCATGCTGGCATTTCTACTCCACTTGAGCCCCCTCCCACCCCCTCCCTTCATAAGTTAATGTGAAGTGGGGAGAGGGTAATTGTTCTAAAGATAGAGTGGGGTGGAATATTCAACGCCCGGAAGACCTGAGTCAATCCAGGTCTACCGTTTCTGGACTTTTCCGACATTCCCACCTATTGGCCTTCCAGCTTTGGGTGGTGAGGCAGCCCTCTGGCCACTAATTGACCAACGGGAGGAACGTCACAGGTGAGTGTTTTCCACATCGTGTGAGCTTCTCATCCCCATTTGAGCCTGACAATGGGACCCCGAAACACACAGGAACATTGTGGCTACGCTTTGCCCCATTTTATTCCAACTAGTTGCATCAGCTGGTCTTTGCCACCAATGCCACGAAAGCTATTATATCACCAAATGGAACAGCAGTCTACCGTTTGGTTAAAAGCAAAGTACTGCAGCTGCTGGAAATCTGAAATAAAAACAGAAAACTCTGGAAAAAAAAACTCAGCAGGCCTGACAGCTTCTGTGGAGAGAGAAAAACAGAGTTGAGAAGCATGCACCTGCTCTGAAGAAGGGTCACACGGACTCGAAATGTTAACGCAGTTTCTCCTTCCACAGATGCTGTGAGACCTGCCGAGTTTTGCTAGCATTTTCTGTTTTTTATTCTACAATTTTGGTTTTGATACCCTCCAATATTTCTAAATCCAACAAATGTGGCATCTATTGGAACATTCTCTGGAATATTTCATTTTCTTTGCCTTGAGACACACCACACCACACCTTGCCTTGCCTTGCAATACTCTCTGTTGGCTGGATTTGCAGAAATGAATCACAGGTTTTCCCCAAGGGAAAGGTTGACCACCTTTGTTCAGTGACCAAAGGTCAAAACTGAACAGGAGATGGAGCAATTCTTTGTAAGATTCCAACTCTAAGCAATCAGCCACAATCTGTTCTTTAATGCAAAAGCTAATGACTCGGTGTGTTTTAGATTAATTGGTGAAGGGTTTTCGACAATCCAGAATTCTAACACGTTTGGCTATGCTTTGTGCCTTGAGTCTTCCCTTCACGCAGAATACCTCGGCTTAAAGTTAGTGACAAAATAACCAGAGGAAAGATGAGGAGAATTTTTCACACAGTGAATTGTGATGAGCTGGAATGCGCTGCCTTAAACGACAGTGGAAGGAGATTCAGTTGTAACTTTTCAAAGGGATTTAGATAAGCACTTGACGGTGGGAAGAAAATTTGCTGGGCTGTGAAAAGGGCAAGGGGGAGTGGGATTAATTGGATAGCTCTCTCAGAGATCCGGCACGGACACAATGGGCTGAATGGCCTCCTCCTGTGCTGTCTGATTCTATGCTATTGGGAGGAAAGTGCAAATGGTACTAAATCCCAGGGCAAAGAGTCTCTCTCTTGTACAGAGCTCCCATGTAACACGGTGTGACACAGTCAACGGTAGTCTTCATAGGTGCATACAGTAGTAAACAGCCACAAGCCTTCCAAGTTAAATCAATTGGAAAGCAGTTGAAAAGTGACTGCCAAAAAATTAAAATTATTAAATTTAAATAAGCAAATAAAATGCCCTTTTTTTTAAAATATACATTGGCTGTTCCTTGTTTGTGGCCTGCCTCATGTTTGGACAATCATTGCCCAGTTCCTCTTTAGATCAACCCCACCACACACCATTTCCCCATATTGAAGATTGGCCGCTTCACTTAGGTATCCACTGGCGTCAAGGGACCCATAGCAAATGAATTTGGGCGATTGCTACCCAGTTACTAGAGCTATTGAGTGTAAATGGTGCACACAGCACTAATTGGATAGCTCCTTCAAAAAGCCAGCACAGACATGTTGGGCTGAAAGGCCTCCTTCTGGGCTGCCTGATTCTGAGGTTGGAAGGAAAGTGCAAATGGTGTAACACCCCAGAATAAAGAGTCCTCTCTATTGCACAGAACTCCTGCATAACATCGGTTTGACAGAGCATCAGCCCCAACTTTCATAGGCACAACATTGCCCTATACCCTGTACAGTGTTGGCACTCCTGAGGGAGATCAGTGGGTGACTGATAGGGAAAAGTGAGAAGATCACACTGGCACCCTGGGTAACCTCGGAGGTTGAAGCTGTGGACCTTTGGAGGGGAACAAGGGTTGCTTCAGGCTTGGGGGCATCCCAGTCGAGGGAATTCTGCCTCTAACCCTACCACGTCTAACATGATGGCATAGGGCGCTAATATTGGGTGCCTGAAATGAAAACCTTTCCATTCCCCAGAGCAAAACCTTACTAAGCACAACTACAAAACGAAAAATCGTCAATGTGTAGCCTATTAATAATCCGGAACAAGTGACAATATTGTTGTTCAATCCATCAATGGCCTTCTTAAAGGGGCAAATGTTACCTTTCCAATAGGCGTAGCACCTTGTCTCTCATCAGAAGAATACAAATTTAATATATATTGAGGTAAAAATAAAATGGGGTAGATCAATTTTTGCAAAATTGCTACAGACCGTTTCAGTTTTGGAGAAGAGCGGATCAGTTCAGACTATTTCTTATTGATCCTTTCCCCAATTCCTCCTAGTCTTACTGTGACAGATACAATTCCTCTCAAACCAAATTTTAAATGGTGCTAATCTCAATATACCAAAACTGTATTAAACTGTGTTGCTTGACTTTTTTTGTTACAAAAAAATAATTTATGGAGTTGTGTTATTTTTAGATGCTTCTTGAATTAAGTGTTGGCATAATTTATTTCAGTTTAAGATGCCTTTGTGTATATAAATATTTTTTTTTAAAAAAAGAAAACATTTGGATTAGATCTATTAAACCTTGAGCAGAGACTAGAAATTCGCATTAACATTAAGGGTCAGTAGCCTCAGGCTACCAAAATATTGGGCGTTTGGAAGCCTTTTCATGTAGGTGGTCTTGACTGGTTATGACTGCCATAAAAGAGTTTCCTTGATGACACATGGATTAACTTTACTGCTTCATGAGTTACTGATTTAGGAGACGAGACTGATCCGGGATTTGATTGTTCACCTGAGGTGCCAATGGTGTCTTCCAATTGGCCTCATCATGCTACAAGCTATGGAGAGGAAAATTATCCAGGGTGCCCATCCCTGATAGTTATCCAGTGATCTCCACGGGTATGAGTCAACCTGAATGGGCGTTGGGTGAGTAGGACAGTCTTGGGGCTGAATGGCCTGTTGGCATTCACCATCTCGGCTCACAAAACGGAGGGTGGCCACTTGGGTGAGGGCTTCTGGAACCATATTCCAGCAAGAGTTTGCCATGTTGGAGGGAAGTGATGAGAAATCCCATGAGTGACACCAAAGGGCCTGTTGTAACTTCTGGTTTTTAAAAAGCGATGAGTTAAATATGATGTAAAATGGCTGGACTGTATCCACTGGAGTTTTCATTGTGCCAGTAGACCTCAGATTCCCCCCCCGGGATAATTATATAAGATATACGGCACAGAAACAGGCCTAACCAGCCCATGCCAGTGTTTATACTGCACATGATCCTCCTCCCATCTTTCCTCATTTAAATCTACCACCGTAACCTTTATTCTCTTCTCCCTCAAATGCTCCCTCACAAATCCATTTATACTATTTGTTTCAACCAATCCCTATGGGAGTGAGTTCCGCATTCTCACCCTGCTTTGGGTGAAGAAGTTTCTTCCGAATTTTCTGTTGGATTTCTTGGTGACTGTCTTATATTGATGGCCTCTAGTTCTGCTGTCCCCCACAAGGGGAAACATTCTCTCTCTGTATCCACTCTGTCAAAAGATACTCAAACCAGTGTCATATTGTCCCCATGCTTATCCTGGATATGGAAAGGGGGACTCTCAGTTACATAAGCTACTCACCTTCCAGATTGGCCACTTTGCTGCTCTCCTGACCGACCTCCCACCCTGTAGCTTATCTAAAACTCTTGTGTCCTGTCCCGCACCTGGCTTACATTGTCTCCTGGTCTCCAAGGCCTGAAAAGCCACAATTCCATTCATATCCATAATCCTCTTCAACGCCATGACCAACCCAGAAACTTCTACTCCCCTGTCTCTAATTTCCTGTGTATCCCTCTCTCCCTTTACTGCACCATTGGCAGCTGTGACTTCACTACCTGGGCCCTAAGCTCTGGAGTGCCCTCCTCCAACCTCTTCCCCCTCTCTCTCTTCCTTCGTGACCATCCTTAAAACCCACCTGTTTGACCAAGCTTGATGTTATCTCCTCCTCCCCCCCTCCTACCCCCCTCCCTCTAGCTAGGCAGTTAGCTTTTCTCAATGATCTGTGAAGCATCTTGGGGAATTTCCCCACAACACTGTTAAAAGTGGAGACATGAACACAAGTTGTTGTGTAAACTTAAGCTTTTAAATCGTGGGGCTACTGATCTTTAAGGTTGAAGAATCTGTATTAGAAGGAATTTCTACCTCTTCCTAAGTGCTACTGTGTATGTACTGCCACTATATCCTATACCACTGTATCACATGCTGCACTCTTGAGGCATGTGCTGTGCTGTACCTGTTTCACATGCTCGACTGCTATATAGGGGAGGGGAAACATAAGTAGGAATGCCTCTGCATAATTTGACATGCTGCCTAACTCCTAGTTAGCACACTTATAGGGTGTCGGCGTATTCTTTCTGCATCAATAAGCATACAAATATTCATATATCATTTCTCCTGAAGCATCACCTGGGCTCTCATATTGTTTCTCATTCAAAGGCCAAGCAAAGTTTAAAAAAACAAAAAAAGTTTATTTGCTTGTACATGCACTGGAGCTACGAATGCACAGGCATTACGGGGGCGATGGGGAGAACCTGATTTAAAGGGTGCATGCACGTCAGTAATTTGAGGTGTGCCAACTAAAATTAACTGAGACGAACAGATGTCAGCTTGTTGATGGAGGATGGTGCATTGCTGTAAACGGGTTTTCCTTATGTGCTGGGGGTTCAGCCATTAAGGCCAGAAGGCCCCTGTGCTCTACCTGATCCTGACGGAAGCGACAGAGCATTCTACAATTGTACCCATGGGCTGAGAGAGATGGGGAGGGGGAGGAGGAGTGGGAGGGGGAGGAGGGGTGGGAGTTTGCGGTGGGGGGGGGGTGGGTGGGGGGAGGTGGGTGGGTGGGGGGCGGGGGGGGGTGCTCCTGCTATGATAGTTAACCAATGACTCTTATTGGACTTTGGGTCTTGGGCTTCAGGTCAGTTTTGGCCTGGGTGATGATGCCCTCTTCAGCCCTTTTGGGCAGCACCCTGTAGAACCACAATTCCCTCCTCATGCCGGCAGCCTCCCAAATAAAGAGGAAATGAGATAGACAGGGCACCCATCGCTCTCTCAACTCCACCTTCAGGTTTCTTCCCTGCAACGACCTGGTGCTAACTTCATGTGGTGCTTTTATAGATTGGCTCCCTCTGTATTATGATATGTGATATATGTTTCTACATTGGAATGTCAAGCACTGAAGAAATACAGATTGTTTTGTTATAAGGTCTGTAGCATATTAATGCAGTAAAAATTGATATTCAGGAAAAAAAATGTAAATTTAGTTACAAAATTAAAAAAAAATTGCAACTGACTTTGTCTTGGAATTCTGCTTCTTTTTAGCTCCCCCTCCCTTATCTGAAGATATAGTCACAAAGCATTCACAGCCAGAAACAGGCCATTTGGCCAATCAGGCATGTGGTCTAAAAGCTCCCACATGAGCCTCCTCCCACTCCACTTCATCTCTTCCAATGAGCAAATCCTTCTATTCCCTTTTCCCTCATCCAGCTTCCCCTTAAGCCAGTGATACCAGCGGAAGATGGTGACCTAGTGATAATATCACTAGAGTAGTAATCCAGAGGCCCCAGCCTAATGTCCTTGGTACATGGGTTTAAATTCCATGGTAGCAGCTGACGGCACAAAATATGGAATTTATAGCTCGCCTCAGTCATGGTGACCATGACAACGAGCATTGCTGGCGGTAAAAACCCATCTGGTTTGCTAATGCCCTTTAGGGAAGGAAATCTGCTGCCCTTACCTGGTCTGGGCCTACATGTGACTCCAGACCCGCAGCAATGTGGTTGACTCTTAACTGCCCCCTGAAATGGCCGAGCAAGCCACTCAGTTCAAGGGCAATTAGGGATGGGCAACAAATGTTGGCCTTGCCAGTGACACCCACATCCCATGAAAGAACGAAAAACTCAGCTACTCCTAGTGGTAGTAAGTTCCATTCTTTCACCACTTTCTGAATAAAGAGGTTTCCCCTGTGTTACTTATTAGTGACAATCTTATATAATATTTGTGGCCCCCCTGGTCTTGCCCACAAGTGGCAACATCTCAATATCTGCCCCATCAAACTCTCATAATCTTGAAAACCCCTCGGGTCATTTCTGACCGAGAGAAACTGGCCCCAAGCTGTTCAATCTTACCTGATAAGTATAACCCCTCAGGTCTAAGAGGTGCTCCTCTCTCTCTCTCTCTCTCTCTGTCATATAGGGACAGCAATCACACACAAATCACAAATACCTCCCATGCAGTCATTCCTCAGTGTGAGGTGGGTCACGGTAGAAAGGAATATGAAATGAAGAGATTGAAAAAATTCCCTCCCATTACATGCAGTATAAACACCAACGTATGCCTGATGTACTGAATAGCCTATTTCTCTGCAGTAAATTGTATTTAATTTGCTTGAATCAAATTCGCCAACCAGATGCATCATGTTGAAAGCTTCAGGCTGCACTTTCATGAGTTGAACTGACAGTAAACAGCTGAGTCATTGAGTACCTCAGCTGAAAACAAGACTCTCTCAAGGCTTCGGTTTTAAAATTCTCGTCTTTGCTTTAAAACTTCTTTCTTGGCCTCGCTTGCTCCCCCAGCTCCTGTACCCTCCTCCAGCCCTACAACGCTCTGAGGTCTCTGTGCTCCTCCTGGCCTCTTGTGTATCCTGGATTTTCAGCACTCCACCGTTTGCAGTTGTGCTTTCAACCACCTAAGCCCTAATCTCTGGAATTCCCTCCTAACCTCCTCTCCCCTCTCCCACCAGCTGCCTCTCCTCCCTTAAAACCCTACCTCTTTTTGATCACCTACCCCTAATATGTCCTCCTGTGACTCGGTCTCAGATCTTGTTTGGTAGCACTCTGTGCCTTTTGGAAAGTTTTACTCCGTAAAGGGCGCTATATAGATGCAGGTTGTTGTTGTTATGTCCAAAATAACAGAGGGCGCTGGTGAGAAGTGACTGAAGCATTCTGGGAGAAGTCACCACAGCCACCGTGACTCAGGAGGGAATAGAGGAGAAGGACTCTTGCACTCAACATGAGGAAGAGCATCCAACAGAGGGCGCTGGTGAGAAGTGACTGAAGCATTCTGGGAGAAGTCACCGCACGCACCGCGACTCGGGGGAATTGAGGAGGACCCACTGTCAAAGAACGGAATAGCCCCAACCATTACATTGCTGTAGTGTTTCCATCCCTCCCTCCTCCTCAAAGCTAAAAAAAAAGGGAAGAAGAGGCAGTGCCTTCAGGAGTGCACCAGACCTGCAAGGGACACTCTTCTGAAAGTGGATTTTAAAGAAAAAGCAGCTGATTGGTGAGTAAATCCTGGGAGCAGACTCGAAGGGAGGAGCACCGGAGCGGTGAGTATAAATCTAGCTTACCTCGGGGATTCGCGGCCTTGTCTCCAGGGAGCAGGCTCTGAGGGAGGAGCACTGGAGCGGTGAGTATAAATCTAGCTTACCTCAGGGATTCGCGGCCTTGTCTCCAGGGACCAGACTCTGAGGGAGGAGCACCAGAGTGGTGAGTATAAATCTAGCTTACCTTGAGGATTGGCAGCCTTGTCTCCAGGGAGCAGACTCGGAGTGAGGAGCACCAGAGCGGTGACCTCGGGGCACAGAATAACGGAAGCCAAAACTGAAAAAGTGACATCACAGGAAATCTGAAACCTGGTTGGTAGGAAATCTGCACCAAATTTGAAAAAAAAAATTGCAAAGCTAATTAATTATCTAAGTAGAGATGGCTGGGCAGGTGATGTGCTGTAGCTGTATGATGTGGGAGCTGGCAGATCCCATTGCGAGCTGCAGTGACCACATCTGCAGCAAGTGTTGGTTGCTGGAGGAACTCCGGCTCAGAATTGATGAGCTGGAGTCCGAGCTCCGGACGCTGCAGCACATCCGGGAGGGGGAGAGTTACCTGGACGCTTTGTTTCAGGAGGTGGTCACACCCGGTAGATTAAGTACCTCAAGTCCAGTCAGTGGTCAGGGTCAGCAGGGTGTGACTGCAAGTGAGGCAGGTAGAGGGATCCTGTGTTCAGGAACAGAGGAGCCTCAGCTCTTGACCTTGTCCAAGAGGTACGAGGTACTTGCTCCCTGTGTGGATGAGGAAGAGGGCTGTAGGGAGGATGAGCCAGCTGACCACGGCACTGTGGCAAAGGAGGCCATTCAAGAGGGGGGAGCAAAAAGACAAGTGGTAGTTGTAGGGGATTCTATAATTAGGGGAATTGATAGCTTCCTTTGTAACTGGATCTTGAATCCTGCATGGTATGTTGCCTGCCCGGTGCCAGAGTGAGGGACATCTCTGATCGGCTTGAAAGGATATTGGAGAGGGAGGGGGAGGATCCAGTTGTTGTGGTCCACATCGGGACAAATAACATAGGTAAGACTAGGAAAGAGGACCTGTTTGGGGATTATCAGGAACTAGGAACTAAATTAAAGAACAGGTCCTCAAGGGTTATAATCTCCGGGTTACTACCCGAGCCACGTGCAAATTGGCATAGGGACGTGAGAATAAGGGAAGTAAACACGTGGCTAAAGGAGTGGTGCAGGAAAGAGGGGTTCCATTTCATGGGGCACTGGCATCAGTATTGGAACAGGAGGGATCTGTATCTGTTGGGACGGTCTCCATCTGAACCGATCTGGGACCAATGTTCTAGCGAAAAGGGTAAATAGGGCGGTCAACAGGACTTTAAACTAGAAAGTGGGGGGGGAGGGAAGGGTAAAACTCCAAGAAGTATGACTAATGGGAAACAAAGCAGCAGGTTAGCATGTGGAGGGGTGGATTCAACTTCATGGAAAATTATGAAAAAACTGAAAAGTAAGGAGAGCCCAGGAGAAGCTATTAAAGTCTCCAGAACACAAAATAGGACAGAGTGTTTGGAAATGGCTAGGAATCTAACTTCAAGCACATCAGATAAAGGGACGACAATGAGAAAGGGGGATGGGAAGTACAGGACTGAAGGTGTTATATCTGAATGCACGCAGTTTACAAAATAAGGTAAATGAGCTTGTGGCACAGATTGAAATTTGCAGGTATGATGTGGTGGGCATCACGGAGACATGGCTGCAAGGGGATCAGGACTGGGAGCTAAATATCCAAGGATATGCATCCTATCGAAAAGATAGGCAGGTTGGCAGAGGGGGTGGGGTTGCTTTGTTAGTAAGAAATGAAATTAAATCGATAGCAAGAAATAACATAGGGTCAGATGATGTAGAATCTGTGTGGGTAGAGTTGAGGAACCGCAAAGGTAAAAAAGCCATAATGGGAGTTATGTACAGGCCTCCGAACAGTAGTCAGGATGTGGGGCACAAGATACACCAGGAGATAGAAAAGGCGTGTAAGAAAGACAAGGTTACAGTGATCATGGGGGATTTCAATATGCAGCTAGACTGGGAAAATCAGGTTGGTAGTGGATCCCAAGAAAAGGAATTTGTGGAACGTCTACCAGATGGCTTTTTGGAGTAGCTTGTGGTGGGGCCCACTAGGGAACAGGCAATTCTAGATTTAGTGATGTGTAATGAGGCAGATTTGATAAGGGAGCTTAAGGTGAAGGAACCCTTAGGAGGAAGTGACCATAATATTATAGAATTTACCCTGCAATTTGAGAGGGAAAAGCTGGAATCAGATGTAACGGTATTACAGTTGAATAAAGGCAACTACAGAGGCATGAGGGAGGAGCTGGCCAGAATTGACTGGGAGATGAGCCTAGCAGGAAAGACAGTGGAACAGCAATGGCAGGAGTTTCTGGGAGTAATTTGGGAGACACAGCAAAAATACATCCCTAGGAAGAAGCAGCATACTAAAGGGAGGACGAGGCAACCATGGCTGACAAGGGAAGTCAGGGACAGCATAAAAGCTAAAGAGAAAGTACACAATGCGGCGAAGAGCCATGGGAAACCAGGGGATTGGGAAGCCTACAAAGACCAACAGAGGACAACTAAAAAAGAAATAAGGAGGGAGAAGATTAAATATAAGGGTAAACTAGCCAGTAATATAAAAGAAGATTGCAAGAGTTTTTTTTAGATATATAAAGGGTAAGAGAGAGGCAAAAGTGGACATTGGGCCGCTGCTGATGATGCTGGAGGAGTAGTAGTGGGGAACAAAGAAGTGGCGGAGGAACCGAACAGGCACTTTTCATCAGTCTTCACAGTGGAAGACATGAGTAACATCCCCAAAGTTCAAGAGAGTCGGGGGGGGCAGAGGTGAGTATGGTGGCCATTACCAAGGAGAAGGTGCTAGGAAAACTGAAAGGTTTGAATGTGGATAAATCACCTGGACCAGATGGATTACCCCCGGAGTTCTGAAGGAGATAGCTGAAGAGATAATGGAGGCATTAGTGGTGATCTTTCAGGAATCACTTGAGTCAGGGAGGGTCCCAGAGGACTGGAAAATCGCTAATGTAACCCCCCTGTTTAAGAAGGGAGTGAGGCAAAAGACAGGAAATTACAGGCCGATTAGCCTGACCTTGGTCGTTGGTAAGATTTTAGAGTCTATTATTCAGGTTGAGATTTCAAAATACTTGGAAGTGCATGGTAAAATAGGGCAAAGTCAGCATGGTTTCATCAATGGGAGGTCATGCCTGACAAATCTGTTAGAATTCTTTGAGGAGGTAACGAGTAGGTTAGACAAAGGAGAGACAATGGATGTTATCTACTTGGACTTCCAGAAGGCCTTTGACAAGGTGCCGCACTGGAGGCTGCTCAGTAAGATAAGAGCCCATGGTGTTAGAGGCAAGGTACTAGCATGGATAGAAGATTGGCTGTCTGGCAGGAGGCAGAGAGTGGGGATAAGGGGGTCCTTCTCAGGATAGTGGCCAGTGACTAGTGGAGTTCCGCAGGGGTCAGTGTTGGGACCACAACTTTTCACTTTATACATTAATGATCTAGATGAAGGAACTGAGGGCATTCTGGCTAAGTTTGCAGATGATACAAAGATAGGTGGAGGGACAGGTAGTATTGAGGAGGCGGGGAGGCTGCAGAAGGATTTGGACAGGTTAGGAGAATGGGCAAAGAAGTGGCAGATGGAATACAACGTGGGGAAGTGTGAGGTCATGCACTTTGGTAGGAAGAATAGAGGCATAGACTATTTTCTAAATGGGGAGAGAATTCAGAAATCTGGAGTGCAAAGGGACTTGGGAGTCCTAGTCCAGGATTCTCTTAAGGTTAACTTGCAGGTTGATTCAGTAGTTAAGAAGGCAAATGCAATGTTGGCATTTATTTCAAGAGGACAAGAATATAAAAGCAGGGATGTGCTGCTGAGGCTTTATAAGGCTCTGGTCAGACCACATTTAGAATATTGTGAGCAATTTTGGGCCCCGTATCTCAGGAAGGATATGCTGGCCCTGGAGAGGGTCCAGAGGAGGTTCATGAGAACGATTCCCGGAATGAAAGGCTTAATATATGAGGAACGTTTGAGAACTCTGGGTCTATACTCGATGGAGTTTAGAAGGATGAGGGGGGGGATCTGATTGAAACTTACAGAATACTGAAAGGCCTGGATAGAGTGGACGTGGGGAAGATGTTTCCATTAGTAGAAGAGACTAGGACCCAAGGGCACAGCCTCAGAATAAAGGGAAGACCTTTTAGAACAGAGATGAGGAGAAACTTCTTTAGTCAGAGAGTGGTGAATCTATGGAATTCATTGCCAACAGAAGGTTGTGGAAGCCAGGTCATTGAGTGTATTTAAGACTGAGATAGATAGGTTCTTGATTGGTAAGGGGATCAAAGGTTACGGGGAGAAGGCGGGAGAATGGGGTTTAGAAACTTATCAGCCATGATTGAATGGTGGAGCAGACTCGATGGGCCGAATGGCCTAATTTCTGCTCCTATGTCTATGGTCTAAAAGTGGCCTCAGCAGCCCTTTTGGGGACCGTTCTAAGATGATTGAGTACAGGTTTGATAGTAACAGGGCTACCCGGTAAGCATCTTATGAAGTCAAATTCAGCTGCTATTTCACGGACAATCTCCACTTCCCTTCGGCAGGAACTGTTAATCAAGCTTCATTTATCAGGTTTTAACCAGGGCACTCCGTGGGGAGAGGGAGCAAATCTGTCCCCCAGGAGCCTACCCTGCAAAGTGTTGGCAGCTTTAATTCCAGGTGTATATATATATAGAGCTTGACCCACAGGGGGAATACGAGTCCTTTCACAAATTGATGTACATGAGTGTTATGCTTTATGAAGCTGATTCATTGTGATCAGTGGTATAGTATTTAAGCAATAAAGCTCCTACTGCACCCAAAGAAGGAATTAACAATTTCACTTTAAAAGTGTTAAGAGAGTGGGTCCCATAAGATCCCTCTGCCTTCGCCTGTAATTCTATAACTCCCTCACTCACTCTCACTTTTTTTGCTCTTTAAGTCTGTCTCTATGTTTGCTGCCTCCATTGCTGTGGTTACTGTGGAACCGCTGGGCTAGTAGCATATGCTTGCCAGGTGTGGGGGGGTGCAACAAAAGTTCACTAGATTGATTCCTGGTATGAAAGAGCTGTGCTATGAGGAGAGATTGAGTAAGGTTGGCCTATATTCTCTAGTGTTTAGAAGAATGAGAAGTGACCTCATTGAAATGCATAGAATTCTCAAGAGAGCTTTGTTATAATGATATTGGTTACAGAACGAGTCTGTTAAATAAGTCCTCATGGTCTATATGCTAAGAACAAGCCTTTATTAACTACTTGTAACTATATACATATATACAGTATAGGGTACAGGCAAGGAGCTATCTCCATGCCTAGGTCTTAACACTATGCTAGCCAACACTATACTGACTCTCTCTCTGGCTCATGTGCCTTCTTACATCACCGTGTGGTGATACTGTACTCAGCCCCACATTAATCCAGACCGTTATACTACTGGCTTGACAAGGTAGATGCTGAGAGGCTGTTTCCCCTCGACTAGAACTAGGGAGCCTAGTCTTAGGATTCGGGATCGATTATTTAAGACTGAGATAAGGAGGAGTTTCTTTTTTTTCATTCTTTCACAGGATGTGAGCGTCGCTGGCTGGGCCAGCATTTATTGCCCATCCCTAATTGCCCTTGAGAAGGTGGTGGTGAGCTGCCTTCTTGAACCGTTGCAGTCCATGTGGTGTAGGTGCACCCACAGTGCTGCTAAGAAGGGAGTTCCTGGGTTTTGACCCAGCGACAGTGAAGGAACGGCTGAAATATTTCCAAGTCAGGATGGTGAGTGACTTGGAGGAGAACTTGCATTTGTCTGCTGCCCTTGTCCTTCTAGATGTTAGTGGTCGTAGGTTTGGAAGGTGCTGTCGAAGGAACTATGCTGCATTGCTAAAATGCATCTTGTAGATGGTCCACACACTGCTGCTACTGTGTGTTGGTGGTGGAGGGAGTGAATGTTGAGGGTGGTGGATGGGGTGCTGATCAAGTTGTCTGGTTTGTCCTGGGTGGTGTCGAGTGTCTTGAGTGTCGTGGGAGCTGCACTCACCCAGGCAAGTGGACGTTATTCCATCACCCTCCTGACTTGTGCCTTGTAGATTGTTGGAGTAATTATGGTTTTGGGAAATGTAGGACTGTAGCTTTAAAAATAATCCTGTTTTGTAGGATCACATGATCTGTGTAAACCAATGGGATTAACAGCACTGGGAATCTCCACAGAAAGAGTTCTTCTTTAGTTAAGGAGTTTGATGCACACATGTAGTTGCTGATGCTGTCTTGTAAATAAAGTTAAATATTTCCACTAAGAAAAGGTATCTGAAATCAATTCTATAACAATTGTGGACAGACTTTGGGGACTCAGGAGGTGAGTTACTCGCTGCAGAATTCCCAGCCTCTGACCTGCTCTTGCAGCCACAGTATTTATGTGGCTAGTCCAGTTCAGTTTCTGGCTAATGGTAACCCCAAGGTGCTGATAGTGGAGGACTCAGCGATGGTCATGCCATTGACTAGCAAGGGGAGATTCACTTAGAGGATTGTGAATTTTGAAATATTCCAAACCAGACAGCTGTGGATGCTCAGTCATTGATTATACTCGTCAATGTTGATATATTTTGGACACTATGGAATGGGTGGAAAGGTGCAGGTGAAGGTGATATAAGAGATCAGCCCTGATCTTACTGAGGCACAACGGGCCCAAGGGGTTGTAGTGCCTTCTCCTGTTGCCAGTGGTGCAGTGGCGATGTCACTGGACCTGTACTCGGGATTCCCAGGCCAATGCTCTGGGAGCATGGGTTCAAATCCCGCCACAGCAGCTGGTGGAATTTAAATTTAATTAATACAATCAGGAATTGAAAGCTAGTCTCAGCAATGGTGGCCATGAAACTATCACTGATTGTCATAAAAACCCATCTGGTTCACTAATGCCCTTTAGGGAAGGAAATCTGCCATCCTTACCTGGTCTGGCCTACATGTGACTCCAGGGCTGACTCTTAACTGCCCTCTGAGATGACCGAGCAAGCCACTCAGCTCAAGGGCAATTAGGGATGGGCAACAAATGCCGGCCTTGCCAGCGACACCCACATCCCATGAAATATTAAATAAATAATATTGCCAACAAGGCAAAGGCAACTTCTCCAGTTAAATGAGAGTTTTACACTGTCTACGAGGTGCCTTATTCTCTACAGTGCCTCCATTTGTTCTATTCCAGTATGCTTCATGTAGCCATTAAAATAATCTGCATCCAATCCAGAGAGGTTGCTATGGTGATCTGTTCTTCTCCTTGTGGTCTTTATGAGCTATAATTTAGCAACCTGCGTTAGTCTGCTGGGTAAGTAACTTTTATTTATGCAATGTATTTCAGCTGCACATTGTGGATTGGGGAAAGGGCAGTGTCTGTGAATGGGCAATCTATTTTCAAATGTAAATAATGTTATAATTTACATTTGCAGTCAAAATTGGTGTCTTGGGAACTGGTGTAAAATGAGCAATATCAATTCAGCTGCCACGGGTACACTTTTCTCAGTCTTAATCTCCTTTGTGGAAATTACCCCTCCCAACGTCCCTTCATGATACAGATAACAAAAAAAACACCAAGCGCTACTTCTGTGTTTCCAATTTATTTTGAATGTCCATTATGTTTAGGGTTGCATCTTCCGTGTTTATTGCTTTCAATCGGGTATGAACTGCCTCTTAGCAGAATCCTCCTGTTATTGGTGATGGCTGGCGATCCGGTGGCACAATTTGGCACATTGGCACGATGGGGGTGTGACAGGGACAGTGTCTCTTTGTCAAATGGACAAACTCGGGTGGGGGAGATGCTTTTGGTGACTGGCTCCCTGGTGGTTGTGGAATAGAATCGGTTGTTCTTTGAAGAATGCGATTAGCGAATTAAAAGAAACAAGAAGGTCTTTGACCGTGCCATTGGGCAGTTGGAATGGGTAATAAATGTTGGCTCTGCCAGCGACGCCCACACCTCACGAACAAATAAAAATATAATTAGGAAGCAGAAAAAAAACTAGCTGGGAAGTGAGAAAACACAGAACTGATAGGCAGCGAGAGAAAACTACCTAGCAGAAGTATGTGGAGACAAAAAAACAATAGATAATGTATTTTTAATTGCAAGTTTCACTAAATAATATACAGCTAAGGATAGTTAGTTTTTCTTGTGGGTGCATTTTGGTTTAGTTTGGATCATTGGTAACTCTTTCCTCAAAGGCAGAATGTTGTGGTTTCAGATGCCGCTCCTAGATCTGTGCCTGCAACCTCACCTGGCAGTCCAAGTGCAAGATGAGGGAGTGCTGCACTGCCAGACATGCTGTCTTTTGGACCTGACCATGGCTCAGTGTGTCCTGCCTCTTGGGTGAGAAGGCCGTGGGCTCGAGCCGCTCACCTTGGGCACGTGCCCGTAATCCAGTTCGGCATTCCCAGTTCCGGTACTGAGGGAGCGCTGCACTGTTGGAAGCGCTGTCTTCCAGATACAATGGCTCAGATCTTCCGGTCTCGGGATCGTTGGACACTTTGGGATGCTTTGGGACCCTGAGGAATCTGTGAGACTTGCACGGGAAGTTTGAACGTTCGATGGGAAATTCCCCAGGGCCCTCTAAAAAGCTCTCCAAATCTCAGAGTCGGAAAACTGACTTAGTTACCTGGATAGTTGCTCGGGAAACTTAGACCAAAAATCCTAGTCTAACTCCTGGGTAACTATACAACTAACCCCATGACTCCCCCCTCAGCCCCCAACTAACCTGCTGACCTCCCCAGCTCCCTCCTGACCCACCAATTTCTCCCCAACTCAACCTGACTAGCTCCCACCACCTGACTCCACCCTGACCCCTAACTCCCCCCACCCCGATCAGTCCTGACTAACCCTCGACCTGAAAGCCCCTCCCGACCTGATCTGACTGCCCCCTGACCCACCTACCCACTCACCCACCTACCACTCTAGCCAGCTGCCACCCTACCCACCGGTCCAATTACACATCTGCATGCTCACCCGCTCACTCACTAACACACTGAGAAACCTGGGGATCTTTAAACACTTTGTCAGAATGTGGCATCTAGTGCCGTAAACTTGGGGCGTGACTTCTGCGCCGATTTGCTTTGATTCCCGCTGTGAGGATTCCTGCGCTGCCGGAGTTCTGCAGAATTCCCCACTGGAAATCAGAGCCTTTTCAGCATATGCAGGTGAGTAGGTAGTTTCCTGTCTGATCAGTCGGACACAGGGCTTACGATTCTGGTCAGAAGTTTAGGGCCAATGTTAATTAGCGAACCATTGAACCATATTCAACCACTGAAGTTATCACAGCTAACCCTCAAGCAGCGTCTGAACATGGACCTTTCAATACCAATTAACTGATTTGCTCCCTTCTTCCTTTTAGAGCACAAAGTCAAACTAACTCCTCTGCTTTAGCTCAAACATCTCAGTGCAAAACTGGGTATCAAACCTGGGTATTTCGGGCCTGTGTAGCTCAACAGGACATTGGAAAATCCTTTACCTGCAAGGGAGATATAGCAAATTTCCATCAGGTACCAGCTGTAGGTCAGTGCATGGGATGCTTACTACTACAACAGAAGGTTGTAGGTTCCAGTCCCAAGTTATGATATGGCAGGTGGTATTTGCCAGGCTAACCAAACCCCAAAGTGAAGCTTGGCCAAGCTATCACAACGATTTTACAATTTGTATCTGTTATGAGCACTGATTGTGAACTGATGTCAGAAGTAATGAGTCCGTTACCACCTTTAGAGATTTTAAAGATTAAATTAAAAATTTATTAACAAAAGAAAAAAAAACTTAAACACACAAGACTATAGTTACACAGTTACATTTAGTTTTATAACATTTCTCACAAGATTTCTACTTAACTAAGCATCCAACTACACACGCCTTTCAGTAAACACTCCAAAAGATTCTTAATCTATAAGACATTCAGCATTTTTACCACCAGCACCCACTGTTGCTATAAGGGAGGGATTTCAAAGCTTCTTTCACCCTCTTACTCGACAATGGACCTCCAAAGGCTTTTAACAAAACCTTGGTTACTGAAACGGGAAAGTTCCCCAGGGTAGGCTAGAGGCTCCTTCAGTGCACCTTCCAAGATCTCTCATGGCCACATCACACACAGCTTTCCATCTTTCTTTAATTATATTTTCTCCCTCCCTTTTGATCTGTAAATCCCAATTGTTTCAACCTGTCTTTGGGAGTTACTTTTCCCAGAATATAAAACTTTTTCATGCTGTCATTATGGCCCGCACTTTTGAGAAAAATAAACTTAATAACTTTGCATTATTTATCTTGCCAGTTGTAAACACCTTATCATGTCCCTTTGAAAATCAACCAACCTCTCAACTTAACTAAAAAATGCAAATTTCATTCACACAGTATCTACTGAGACTTCATCCTAGCTTACCCAAATCCATTTCAGATGCCTGTTTTACACCTAATCCCTTTTGATGATTCCAACCTTGCAGACTAACTGTCTGCAGTTTAATTAAACTAAACACACACACACATACAGTCCCCATAAGACCGCTTGAAAGTATCTCACAGCAACATGAGGGAAAGAATGACCTTTCCTTTATACCCGCTCCAGAGACTTGAGCATGTGATCCTGCTGACACTCCAGTGCAGAACTGAGGGAGTGCAGCACTGTCAGAGGTGTGCAGTCTTTTGGATGCTATGTGAAGGTCCTGTTTGCATTCTCAGGTGGCTGTCAAAGATCCCATGACCACTATTTCAGAGAAGAGCAGGGGAGTTCTCCCTGGTGTCCTGACGAATATTTACCCCTCTATCAACATCATCACATTGCTGTTTGTGGGAGCTTGCTTGTGCACAAGGTGACTACTGCATTTCCTACTTTACAACAGTGACAAGACTTCAGAAGTATTTCCTTAAATGTAAAGTACTTTGAGATGTGCTGAGGTTGTGAAAGGTGCTCTGTAAGTGTAACTTTTCTCTCATCAAGTTTGGTCACCCAGTGCAAAACTTTCTCATCAAACGTCACAAGACTAGTTCCTAAATTTTAAGGTCGGCATCTCAGAAGATCAGGAAGGTGTATCGTACCAAGGAGGCATTCAGTAATATTGCCGCTTAATCCTTTATCACAAACAAGAGTCTCTTTCCCCTTTAACTACCTCCCTGTCTCACCACGAGATTCCCTGTCATCATGCCCAGCATCCACTTTAATTGCTCTAATGCTTCTGTTTGAAAATATTCAGAACAAGCCCTATGCCAGGTGATTGGAGCAGCGTGAAATTGTTTGAGAGTCAAATGATGGTGAATGCACCATCATCCACAATTTGTTTGTTAAACAATTCCAAGATGATCATTTTCCTTATTTGCACCAGAGTGTCTGATAGTTTCATGGCTAAGTTTGTTGCCCCTGTAATCATTGTCTGTCAATGCATAACTCACCTCATTATAAGCTTCTCTCACTTTGTGCAGTTTTGCAGTTCTCATTTTTTCCCCCTTATCTCCTAACACTTGATGCAGCAGCTACCTCAGCTGCAACCCCTAATGGCCACACTCCAAGTGTTAGCCAAAACAGTAAGTGTTGGCAACTATTGTTCCCTTTGAGCCATCTACAAGCATGTACTGTCCATTAGGATCACTGGATAACACTTAGGAATGTGAACCCTGGATGATTTTCTCCCTCTCCCTCCCTTACAGGGGCTAAAGACCTGCAATCAGCTCTTTAATCGTTTCCTTTACATCAGTAAGGGAGATGTTGGCTTAGTGGTATTGTCACTGGACTGGTAATCCGGAGACCCAGGGTAACTCCCTGGGTTTGAATCCCACCACAGTAGATGTTGGGATTTGAAAATTCAATAAATATCTGGAATTAAAAGCCTAGCCATTGTCATAGAGACCTATCTGGAAATCTGCTGTCCTCCCCTGGCCTGCTCTGGCCTACATGAGACTCCAAACCCACAGCAATGCGGTTGACTCTTAACTGTCCTCTGAACAAGGGCAATTAGGGATGGGCAATAAATGCTGGTCTAGCCAGCGACACCCACATCCTATGAACGAATAAGAACAAGTTCACCGAAGACGAGACAGACCAGAGACCAAGCTTCATTGGACCTCCTGATCTGTACAAGTCTTAATGAAGGTATCTTTCAAAGATTCTCCAACAGGAATTGAAGACCAAATACAGATTCGTGGTATAGTAATGTATTAAAATAAGGTCAGAGAACAGAGTGTGTTTCAAAAGTATTCAGTGTTAGATGTTTAATCCTGTCCACTGGCCTTAAACATTGACACCCATTTTAAAAATCAAGAGAGGAAACAGATGGGCTGACTCGTTCTGCCTTCCAAACCCTTGCTGTTTATTTGGTAATGGACCAGGTCAAGTTTGAAATAATTCCCCTGGACAATGCATTTGGAGTAGTTATTAGTGTAGGCTTCACATAGACACATGGATTGACCACTCTATATCCTCTGCCTGGCCTCCTCACTGTCTGTGCCATTTTGTTCAAGTTTTGTGTCTTCTGAAAACTTTGAAACTGTGGCCCTTATATCCAAGCCATGTCATGCATGCATATCAAAGAGCAGTGGTCCAGTATCGATTCCAAGTAGATACCCATTCAGTCTGAGGAATGACCATTCATCACTGCTCACTGTTGTAATGTGCCTTTAAAGGATGGCAGCATGTTGTCACTTTAAGGGAAGTGTGTTATGTGACCCAGGCCAAAGTGACATCACTTTAAGGCATACATCAACAGTCACTGCTTTCTGTCTCTCAGCCAATTTCGTATGCATCCTGCTACCCTCGCTGTAATCCTGTGTGCTTCAATTCTGTTGACAAGTCTATGATGTGTCTTTGTCAAACACCTTTTGAAAGTCCATATGCACAATGTCAATTACACTATCTTCATGAGCTATCTCCGTTATTTAATTAAACAACTCGATCAAGTTTGTTATGTTAACTCGTTAAATTTGCCTTTAAAAATTCTATCTAGGAGCAATCCTTTGTTGTTTTCCAAAGTGAAAATTAATTTTTGTTCCGAATTATATTCTCTGGACGTTTCCCCACCTGCCGGCGCTAGTTGACTGTCCTGCAGCTTATCTCTCTCCCCTTATTTAAGGGGTATAACAGGTGTGACCCTCCCAGCCTGGTACACTCCATGTCCAACGAGGTCTGAAAGGTTGTGACCGGAGCCTCTGCAATTTCTGCTTCCTTCAGCAACTTAGGATGCAACCCATCCAGACTTGGTGGCCTATCTAATTTGAGTTCTGCCTATCATTTCGGGGCCAGGCATTAAAGAGAACACGTTCTCTTTTTAATGACTTGAAAGACATCATTTGAGAAGGTAGATTATTTTCTAAGTTGCAGGGACTGTGGCCATTGTTATTAACTTCTGTATCTTGGTAAAAAAGCTGATTGTTGTCTGCTACATCAACTTACTATGTCCAATTACTTCATTCAATAGTCATCAGACTTGTCTTGGTACAGTAAGAATATAAATGATAATTCACCGCTGCAAGTTTATGCTTGGCACAGAAAACATCGCCTTAGAAACCTGCCAGGATCCATCAAGAGAGGCCAAATAGAACATTGTGCTGAATCCAACAAATGCCAGACCTTAAACTGCAAAACAATTGCTATCATTATGTAGCCTGAAGCAATTTCACTCCAATTATTAATAATTGCACCAATTATTCATGATTTGTAAACCTCCTGATGTGCTCTTCAATGTGGGAAAAGCAGACACTTGATTGGCTCCTGGTGGTTTGCTGATCACCCACCATGTCAGAGTCTTGAGTGCGGTGCCCAGAAATTTCAAACAATACACTGGAGATGAGAGGATAGAGATTTTGCCTGGTGTGTGCCTGCTATAATTGTAAGCATCAACAGTGACTCGGTTGGTAACATAGCCTCTAAGCCAGAAGGTTGCGTTTTCAAGTCAGCCTCAGAACACAAAATCCAGCCTGATGTACAGTGCTGAGTGAGTGCCGCTCTGTCAGAGGTGCTGCTCTTAGGATGAGATGTTAGACCGAGGGCCTGCCTGTCCTTTCAGGTGGGTATAAAAGATCCTGAGGTAATTTTCAAAAAAGAGCAGGGGTGTTAGCCCTAGTGTCCTGGGCAATATTTACCTCTCGACCAACATTACTAAAAAAAACTAGATCCATCGGTCACCAACATATTGCAGATTGTGGGAGCTTGCTGTGCACAAATTGACTGTCATCGTTCCTGCATTAAAACGGTGACTACACTTCAAAAATGCTTCATTGGCTGTAGAACATGCAGGGATCCCCACGTGTTAAATGGAGGCCAGAACCATTGAAAATTAAGAAGACACCTACTTAACATGCCACATACTTGGGCATTTGTATGTGAAATTCTACGGTTAAAAGACAAGCAGAGTCGCCCATTTTGCCAGCGCTCTCAGCTCAGTTGCAAAATGTATTGCCATAAAAATGAGGAGTAATTTTCTGAAGTTGTCTTTATCGGCTGATTGTCTCTAATGATATTGGGTGAAAAATGATGAACAGTGCAACTATGTTTGTCAGATATAACACTGTTGCGGGGAGAAGGCGGGAGAATGGGGCTGAGAAACTTATCAGCCATGATTGAATGGCGGAGCAGACTCGATGGGCCGAATGGCCTAATTTCTGATCCACTGTCTTATGGTCTTATGGTTGCCTCGAATGCCAGCGTGAATCAGGAAAATGGCCACCAGCCTTCTTTATATTAAAATCAAGTGGTATCTGGAAAGTATGGGGCTGCAGCAATAAGGATTAAAATGGCCAGGAAAGGAGAAGCAAGAAGACAGTTTTTGACTGGGTTGAATTTTTAAACTTGTAATTCTTATTGCTGAGGAAAGGAAGAGATTAAAAATCATATCACAAAGACTTACATTCAGCCCTGGCCAGTGATTTTCTGCCCACATGGGATGCAATTTACACCAGAGTTGAATGCGTGCAAGAATTTAATCTGGTGTTATGATCCTGGTTGATGTTACCACTGGACAAGTCAGATCCCAGGATGGAACCTTTAGAAACATGGAGGACAGCTACTGAACAGAGTCACAGGAGTCAGCTGTTGAACTTTTAACAAAGGAATAAAGCATTTATTAAACAAGAAAAGATGAACTATTTTGCAATACTCCTTCACCCACAACTATACCTTTACAGATAGATACAGATTCATAAGGATAACAATTTTCAAAAGATATCTCATACTCTCACGTTCCCAATAAGTACACAGTCCATGTAAACCAATAGGCAACCTATAGTCAGGCACAGCACACCCTGAAACCGAGTGACAGATGACACCCCAAATAAATGCTATGGATCCCTCATCAACTCCCCCAGACAGTTGTCACACCATGGGTCAATCAGTCTCACTGAACTCAATCTTTCACATGAGGGTTTCCAAATGTCACCCTCGAAAACCAGCTTTGGAATCTTTTCCCAAATGTCACTTTCTCTCACATACCTTCCACAAGGCTCCACCTCCAGGGTTTCAAACTCTCCTTCCATTGTTCCTGTCCCCTGGATCACCATGTGCATTCGATCTTTGCTTTCCATGCATTCTCTCTGACTCATCCGTGCCAACAGAACACCATTGCTTCACATGCCCATAGCAAAGAGTCACAGGCCTTCAGCTGTCTCCTTGGATCTTCTGGCTTCTCGCAAGTCTACTTTGCTTTGAGTTCGTGTCTTGCAGCTTGGAGCCTTCTTCTCTGCTCCTTGCTTTCACTTTCAATTAACAGAACTTTTTCCAGACTCCTGTTCTTCCTCTGAATAGAAGGTCTTCTTGGGATATTTCTCCTATTCCACTCCCTTGGTTTTGGCTTCTTCTTTAGTTTGGGTCTTCCTTTCTGTCCCTCTCCTGTGTTGCTTCTCCTGGTAACTCCTTTCAGCTGAACTTAAACTACTTCTTGTTTCTGTTTCTCCCTGTCTCTGTGCGGGCCTCCTGTTGCTAGGCAACAGCCCAGTTTTTTTCTACCTTGTTTTAACTTCCTTTCAAAATTTGTAAAACCTCATGAGAATGCAGGCATCTTTTAAAGTGAAAATAAACTCAAGCTCCCCCTCCCTTAACAGACTAATACAGAAACACAAATTCAACTTAAACTTAAAGCTACACCTCATTCCTAACACCCCTAAATACAACTATAACTTACTTAAACTATTTGTAGTTCCTAACATTAGGAGTGATTGTTTTTCAGAAACACTTCATTATTTAAGTATGACTCTGTTCAAGTTAGTCAAATTGTTGTTTACATTACAAGCTGTGGGTAATGAGACATTTCCATTCTTTATTGGAAGGGGTAGTTAACTCTGGGTTGACAAATACTCCAATTAATGGTTAACCTGACTTTTGATCTATTGTAATTATGTGAGACGATACTGCACGTTACCCTTTGTGTCAGTATATCTTCAAAAGGGGTTGGATTGTCCAGTTGTGGGCAAGGTTGTCAGGGAAGGAAGTATAAAGTAAGTGTTCATCATTTCAGCCAACAGCAGAAAGAGCTCTTGTAGTCTTCAATGGACCAATTTGTTCTGTGTTTGATTATAAGAGTCTAAGAACTGATCTATACTCACTCTGCTTGATTGGTTAAGTCATGGGTGATGACTCAGAGAAGAGAAGACAGACACCACAGAAGGAGCTGGAAGCACGAGAGGGCAGACATTTTAAAGGACTGTAAATAAAACCTGTTACAGACATAAAAACTAGTGTCATCTCTGCGTAGATCCCAGGTATAAAATGCACAACAGCTTTAAATTGGGGTTAGCTGAACGGGGAAGGTAGGCCTGAATGAATCTATTTTTGTAAAAGCTGTGTTTGGAGGGAAAGTGAGCGATGGCTTCTGCTTCGAGAAAAATAGTCAATCCAATGGTCGGGATTTTCCAGTCCCAGAACCAGTGGGCACTGTTGCAGGCGGGGTGGGAAAATCTGACTCCTAATGGCTCTCAAAATGTTCCAGTCCTGCCCGTGACAATGCCCTGCCAGTGTCGGGGCCAGAAAGTCCCACCCTGTGATTCGCTGCTTTATGTTATATACCCTTTAGTTGTATAAATAAAGCCACCGAATCAGAGCCCGAGTTCTTGGTCTGATCAAATGTATGTTCAAGCTGCCTTTTGAAGAGAGGAATTACAGAGAATGTTCAGCACCGAAACAGGCCATTCAGCCCAACTGGTCTGTGCCAGCATTTATGCTCCACACAGGCCCTCTCCCACCCCTCAACAACTCACCCTCAGCAACATATCCCTCTATTTCTTCCTACCTCATGTGTTCATCCAGCTTGGCCACAACCAGTCCCTGTGACAGTGAGCTCCACATTCTCTGAGTAAAGATGTTTCCATTCAATCACATAGCAGAGCATGATACATTCCAATAACTGGTGTAAAGAATAAGGATTCTCTTATTGCCCGTGGGTCTCGCTATCATTGACTGAGATATTAGGCACTTCAAGCGCAATACAGTCATTAGGAGCCTGAGCTCTATGTAGCTAAAACGAAAAGTTAGATATGCAAAAGTAAATCTCCTCTAGGTGAAGGGAAAATGGAGGCACTGAGTAAACCCTGGCTCAATTTACATAGAACACTGCAAATTAAATGGTAAAATGCATAAATAGCTCTAAATATAATGTATGCTTCAAACTTTCAATTCATGAAGTGCATTTTAAAGTAAGACTCCAGCTATATCACATTTATCAGGCCCTGTGTGCTCCCCTCTTTCGTTATATTTGCCAATGCAGAGAACTTATTCAGTCTATAGAGGAACCGCTAATTAAATTGAACAGATGTCAGCTTCCTTATGCACTCAGCCACAGACAGAAACTGTGCTGTGTTGGGTCGAATTGGATTGGGGGTTATTTTGTCTGAGCATTGATTACAGGAGGAAGGACGATACTTCAGCATCAACTGTTGGATTTCTCAGTGGCCCAAGGCTGCATTTTGGCTGTCTGACTCTATAAAAATTATCAACTGGGGCACACTTGATGAAGGTCTCCAGTCGCAGTCCATCCATGCCAACCATTCATTCTCATTGCAGCAGGGAGCTACAGAGCGAGGTGATTGAAGGAATGACTGGGTAACTAAACGGGTACTTTCTGTCAGTGATCGCAGTGGAAATGAAAGATTATTTGACTTTAATGTGGAGGCATGAGGTTAATCCCTAGCCTGGGAGCTCGGTGTCATCTGGAGGAAATGGAACTTCCCAGAAGGAAGAAACAGTAGTAGCTGGGAAGCAAGAATACTGGTCCGAACTGGTCTTGTGTACCTTAAAATGGAACACCAGTAAAAACTGGGAAACAAGAGTACTGGTCCAAACTGTTTTTGTATACCTTAAAATGGAACACCAGTAAAACTGGGAAATAAGAGTACTGGTCCAAACTGTTTTTCCCTTCTGTGTTATCACCAAGGACCCAGTTCTTTCTGATAACTGAGGAACAAACTTTCTCAGCTGTGAGTAACACTTTTTGCAAGAAAGGAAGGCTTGCCTTACGCAGTGCCCAAAGTGTCTCTCAGCCAAGTGCAGTCCGCCAATTCTCAATGGATTTTCACTCGAGCTCACTTAGGGTGGGAGTTGTACGGCCCCTCCCACCGGCGGGATTGGAAAGTCCCGCCGAAGCCAAAGGACACTTGAACGGCTCCCGCATTTCTCGGCCCCAGCCCCACCACCACCACCACCGCGATGGGGGCCATAAAATTCCGCTTTTACTGGTGTCAATTGCAGTCGTGGTGGATTGACAATCTTACTATACACGGTGCATTCATGTCATGCTCCACTGGTGCTCACAATTCCTTACACACTATCCCATTCACTGTGTATGCTCACTATACTAGCTCACAGTTAAAGTGTGTTTACACTTCATAGGCTCAGTATGGGAGCAAGCTTGAAACCAGCAGCACTAGGCTTGGGATGTAAAAGCCTTATGCAGTGCCCAAAGTGTCTCTCAGCCAAGTGCTGATGTGTTAAATAAAACGAGGAAGAAAAACGTTCCTCCCGCGACACTTAGTTTGATCCCAATATCATATCAAAAACCTGAGAATGAACTGGCAAATTGACACAGAGGCAAGGGTTGGAACACCTGAATATTTTTATAAAGCACAGACATCTCAGAGACAGCAATGCTACGCACTGAACCACAATTGACATGACAGAATATCAGGAACTAAACCTAAAGTAATGAACGCTAAAAGATGCTTAAATTCATAGCCTTAATTCAACTACAAGGTTGGAAATTAATTGTGGGCAAAAGAACATTAACACAGATTTAAATGCCACTGAATAAGGAAAACTCAATAGAAAGTCAATGAGTAGGTAATAAAAACAGAAAATCTTGGTAAAGTTCAGCTGGTCTGGCAGCATCTGAGGAGAGACAAACAGTTCATGTTTTGAGTCCAATATGACTCTTCTTCAGAACTGAAAATGTGTAGATAACCTTGATGCTTAATAGAGATGTTCAAAGTTGAGAAGAGTTTTAATAAGTGAAATGTGTTAAATAAAACTGATTTTTATTGGCTGGTATATCAGTAACCAGAGGGGGTAAATTTTAAAAGCAGCAAAATAATGAAGGGAAAGGTTAGAAAATACTTTTGTAACCTGCCAGAAGCAGTGATAGATGCAGAATATGTAACAGCTTTTAAAAGGGAAATGGACTTTTATATGAAACAATTCAAAAGGCTAGAGAGAGAATTCAGGGGAATGGTGGATAACTCTTCCAGAGAGCTGGCAGAAATGCTATGGGCTGAATGGTCCCTTTCTTTGCTGTTTAAATTATTGAATGAGAGGGGCCTGGCAGCAACAGAGCAATGCTTGGCAGTTTTCAATCCTAAAGACTTGAAGGTCTTCATTCACAAGAAGAGAGGCATTTGAGTCACATGGTGTCAGCATCGTCTCAGTGGATAGCACAAAAATCCAGGCTGACCATCCAGTGCGATACTGAGGGAGTGCCACACTGTTGAAGGTGCCATTTTTCAAATGGGATGTTCTGCCCTCCAGAGTGGATATAACAGGATCCATGGCAGTGTTTCAGATATGAGCAGGGGAATTCTCTTTGGTTTCCTGGCCAATGTTTGTCCATCAATGAACATCACAACAAACAGATTATTCTGCCATTAGCACATTGCTGCTTGTGGGAGCTTGCTGTGTGCAAATTGACTATGAAGAATAAATGACTACATATTTTCCATTGTGTGGATAAGGTGGATGAGCAAAAACTGGCCATGTGGAAGATTACAATGACAGGTACACTTGGGGTCTTGAGATATAACATGGGGAAGTCAGCGATGAATCACAGTGAGACAAAGGTTAGAATTTTATCCTCCCCCAGGGGCGGTTAAGCAGGCAGAGATGTAAAATTGGGCTCCACGATGGCAGTGCGTTGCCCACTGCCTACACACTCATATGGGTATTTCACCCACAGCAGGGATGGCTGGTGCCAAGTGTTCAGGCCTTATGGCTGAAGGAATCGGGCACCTGTGTCCAATGGGGGCCCCCCACTCCAAGGAGCACCCTCTCAGCCCCTGCCCTGCCCACCCCGGCCCCTTACCCCACCACCCCCCCCCCCCACCCCCCCCCACCCCCTTCGCCTGGCCGTGGTGTGACCCCAGACTTCATCCGAGCTCCATAGGGTCCTTGTCTTCATGGACTGTCTGCAGTCCCAGCAGTGCCCACTGCTCCTGGTGGCACTGCTGGGACCAGAGAGCCACTGGCCATTTGATTGGCCAGCAGCTCTCGGAGGTGGAGCCTCTTCCCCAATGGGGGTTGTAGTCCCGCCTCCAGGTGTAAAATGGCTGCAGGGTGACCCGGCCAAGCGGAGGTGGGCTTACCCCCTGACCTTTACGTTGGAAGGTGGAGCCACTGTCTCTCACACAAAATTCAGCCCATCAGATCAGTGCAATTCCTGGAGCCTAGCTCGATATGCCATTTATTGGGGAGGGAGGCATGATGGGATTCTCAAGGTAACACATAATAAAATAAATAATTGAATATTTGTGGAATTTTCAAGCTGAATGACCATTCTCAAATTCCTTGGTGTTCCCTTGTGGCTTGCTTAACAAATGAAAGATATTAATGGCCCAGAATCATTGAATCATAGAATGATGCAGCACAGAAGGAAGTCATTTGACCCACCATGCCTGTACTGACCCTTTGAAAGAGTTATCCAATTAGTCCTACTGCCCTGCTCTCTTTGCATAGCCCTTCAAATGTTTGCCTCCAAGTATTTATTCAATTCCCGCTCTCTCTCCTATTGAATCTGCTTTCACTGCCCTTTCAGGCAGCGCGTTCCAGATCACAACAGCACACTGTAAAAACATATTTCTTCATTTGCCTCTGGTTATTTTTTACCAAATCTCTGCCATCATTGGAAAGGGTTTCCTCTGATTTACTCTGTGTGATTTTGAACACCTCGATCAAATCAGCCCTTAACCTCCTCTGCTCTCAGGAGAACAAGCCTAGCTTCTCCAGTCTCTCTACGTCACTGAAATGCCTGACCTGTTCCTTTTCACTTGGGATTGAGGGGGGCGAAAATCAATTTTATGAAATATTGGAAGAGGAGAGAGGCCAACCCAGGAACCCAATCTCTAGTAAATGCCTCATTTTAATCATTCGTTAAATGGCCACTTCTAGTTTGAAGATTTGGAAAGTTGTTTTACAGGATCTTGGTGCTTAATATCACATCGGAAGGACAGTCTCCAACAGCATAAAATATATAGCACAGGGAAAGGCCATTCGGCCCACCCTGTCCATGCTAGTTCTTCTGCTCCAGTCGGGGTCAGGTTATATACTGCAGCCTTGAAGTGGAGCTCCAGCTCACAGCCTTTTCATTAAAACCAATGAGCCAAACTGCTATATGCAAAAGGACAAGCAAAGAAAAACCCCCTTTGAGACCAGAATTCGATGCTTCAACGACAAACCCATTTTCTTTCATCCCCAAAGTTTTTCACAGCTTTTTTTATCAGGACAGGATGTGGTGTTACTTGAAGCCAGTAAGGGAAGGCAGCCATGTTCAGTATCAGCCATTTACTTTTCCCTTAGATTCCCTACTAATCCGGTCCATACCGGGTGAAGTACACAACTTATGCAGCAAGGATAATCCTCTCAAAATGGAAACATCACCTCAGTAGTTCCAGAGGAAGAATATCTTTGGAGTTTTGAATACTGCTGAAAAGAAATGTTGCCAAAACTTTTCATCTTGCACTCATCAGGACAAATGCAAGAGTGCCAAATTTCAAACACAATCACAACTAATTTATAGTACAGGAGAAAAGAAAATGTGCCTACCAATCAGCACCCTTTTCTCTGTAGTATATACTGTTGCGATTGTTTGAAATTTGACACTCTTGCATTTGTCCTGATGAGTGCAAGACGAAAAGCTTCAACAGCATGTCTCTGTTTTCAGCAATGTCTTTGGAGGGCCGCTAAGCTGAGTAAGCTGGGAGGTCAGATGAGAAGAGTTTATTTATTCTGTCCCTGACTGAAGTTCTCTGCAGCTATTAATTGCAAGGGTATATTGAATAGAGCAGGTTGAATAAACTGACTGTTGACAAATCGAGAGCAGGAATTTAGATGACTCAAGTCGCTGCCTAATCGGTGCTTTAATTGTGTTTCTGCAGGGTTTTGCTGCCCTTTCATCTCATTCCCACTCCTTTGGAGTTGGAGCTTAATTATGCATGTCTTCACCACACTAATGAAGGCTACTGGCAGGACCTTTCAAACATGCAGGAAACTCTGCCCTGTGGGACTTCTGCTCATTATCCCTTGCCAGTGAAAGAGGTGCGATGGCTTCAGTCCTAGTTTACAGGAACTAAAGGAAAGAATTCTGAAAGTGCTTGTTTTTTTGGTTTTCAGGTGTTGGAGTAACTTCTGAATGTGGAAAATCTTCTTGTGATGGAAGAAGCAATAGAACTATTGCTACTAATTGTAACACGCTGACTCTTTTCTTAAACCAATTTTGCATTGGTGTCTAATCAATTTTAAAGTGCTCCTGTAGGGTTCGACTCAGCTTGTTGATAACTAATTCCAACAGACACACCATCTATCTCGGATTAACTAAGGTAGTTAGTTGGAATAACAGGCAATACAGTAAATATGATTGCAAATGCCTCCATAGCATTTGTTCCACGATAATGGAAAATAATTAAATATATCCTTAAGCAGTTTACACCTTTAAAACATTGAATAGTTTTTATTAAATGTAGTCAGTGCATGAAGTTGGCTGAATGGACAACATAGTCGGGGGGGAGGAGTGGTGGCTGCTGATCATAAAATGACACAGCAGAAGAAGGAGGCCATTCAGCCCATTCTGCCTGTGCTGGCTCTTTGAAGGAGCCAACTAATTAGTCCCACATCCCTCTGTTCTTCCCCTGTCCAATTATTAGGATTAATGCAGAAGGCATTTTTGAGGCGCTAGAAGAACAGGTTACCTCTGCCAGCTAAAGAGGCTGCTGTCAACGTCACAATAAAAGGAGGAGGTAGTAAAGAATTTGGATAGGATAAAAATGAAAAGGAGGTACTAAAGAGGTTGGCAGTTCTCCCAATGGAAAAGTCACCTGGTTTGGATGGAATACACCCTAGTTTATTGGGGGAAGTAAGGAGGAAATTGCCTGAGGATCCGACCTCAATCTCCCAATTCACCTTGGACACAGGGTGGGACCAGAGGGCTGGAGGATTGCAAATATTAGGCATTTGTTTAAAAAGAGGGAGAGGGATAAATCCAGCATCTAAAGACTAATCAGCTTAACCTTGGTGGTGGGAAAACACGTGGAGAAATTAATGGGGACAAAATGAATTGGCGCTTGGAAAAATGTGGGTTAAAAAACGAAAGCTAGCAGAGTTTGGTTAATGGCAAATTATTCCGATGAAAGGTGAAGTGTTTAGTCATTTCTTAACAATTAAGAATACACACAAACACACACACACACACACAACTATTTGCTTCTGAACTCCAACTTCCTGTATGAAAGAGAGAAGGTTCCTTTACTCCTTATTCTCCACCAGCGGGCAATACATCCAGGACTGAGCACACCTGACTGTCAGGTTTTATATAACAATTTTTTTTAACCAAAATGTCCTTTTACAAAAAAGCATAAGCATTAAACACAAACATCACATCTCCTCCCCCTTTAGCCAGGAACAAATCAGTCAGGTGGTTTGGAGATTCACTTTGGTCTAGAGGGGAGAGTGTTGGGTTAGATATCTCAATTTGTTTGCTTAGAAATGGAAGGTTCTGCTATTCCACTGGTTTCTGTTCAGGTTCAATGGTTGCAGCTATAGGTTTGTCAGTTGAATCGAGTCGGGTTTCACCAACTGGAGCAGATGTTTCCCAGAAATCTTCCACTGTGACTGGAGATCCCTGGAAATTTGGTTCCTAGGATCTGGCTTCTCTAATCTGGTTGGTGTGTCTCTTCCAGATTCCACAGGAAGATTCGACATCATAGGTCATTGGGTCCTCGACGCTTGATGATTCTGCCCAGGAGCCACTTTGGTGTGTCCCACAGTAATTTCGGACCCAAACAGACTGACCCAGATTAAACTCACGAGCTGGTTTACTTGTGTCATGTGACCTTTTCTGATCAAGTTGCCTTGAACCAATCTTTCCTTTCAAATCTGGGCACAGCAAAACCATTGTGGTACTCAGTCGTCTTCCAAATATCAGCTCAACAGGAGAAACTCCTGTTGTTGAATGTGGAGTGTTACAATACATCATCAAAAAGTTCTTCAGCTTCACCTTCCAATCTGATTGTGTCCTCCCCTTCGATATGGCCATTTTGAATGTCTGGACAAAGCGCTCCACCTCAACATTTGAGGATGGGTGGTAAGGCGAGGTGAGAATCTGCTTGATCCCATTGTTTTTCAGGAATGTTTGAAATTCACATGATGTGAACTGTGTGCCATTGTCAGGCACAATCTGTTCCGACAATCCAAAAGTAGTGAACACAATCCGGAGAGCATCAATGGTCTTTGTTAACGTAGTTGACTTCATGGGAATAACATGAGGCCACTTTGTGTGGGCGTCCACCACAATCAGGAACGTGTGCCCAAAAAGTGGTCCAGCAAAGTGCACATGAAGTCTCTGCCATGGGTGGTCAGGCCAGGCCCATGGTTGTAATGGGGCAGGTGCAGGAGAAGACTTCATTTTTTGGCATGGAAGGCAGTCACTGACCATGCCTTCGATGTCTTTATCCAGGTGTGGCCACCATACATGTGGACGAGCTAATGCTTTCATTTTGACGATTCCCATGTGACTGAGGTGAAGTTCTTCTAACACTCAGGGTTTGGAATTTTGTAGGAATAACAACTCCGATTCCCCATAACAGACAACCGTCCTGCAGAGTCAGCTAAACCTACACATGTAGTAAAATTTAAGCTCAGTGGTCACTTCTTGAGGTACACACCAACCCTTATGTGTGTACAGCTAAACTTTAGAGAGCACAGCATCCCTCTGCGTTTCAAGTCGAATTTGATTCGATTTAATAGGTAACGTGTCTATCTGGTTCACGTTGAAAGCAATGACTTCACTTCGGGTTGTGGAGCTGTGGTGTAACAGAAGTCTGGAAAGTGCGTACACATTTCCATGATTCTCAGTCGAGCGAAATGTAGTTTCGTACTGGTAAGCAGGTAAGATCAGTGCCCACCTTTGTAGGTGTCAGCAGCAAGTGTTGGGGTTTGTGACTTCGGGCTAAGCAACCAGGTCAAAGGCTTGTGGTCTGTAATTAATGTGAATTTACTCCCATACAGACATTGTGGAACTTCTTGACTCCATAGATTAGTTCAAGAGCTGCCCTCTCAATTTGGGCATAGTTTTGTTCTGCTTTGGGCAATGTGCATGAGGCGTATGCAATGGGCCTTTCACTGCAATCAGGAAGTGTGTGGGAGGTGACAGCTCCAACACCATATCCAGATGAGTCACAAGCCAGGCTGACAGGCAACTTTCCATTGAAATGTGCCAGGACTTTAACAGAAGTGAGCTCTTGCTCGAGTTCCTTGAAACTTTCTGGACAGGCTTGTGGCCAATCCCATTTTGCATTCTGCTTCAGCAGGTTATTCAGTGGTGCTGCCTTGGTGGCCAAACTGGAAATGAACTTGCCGCAGTAATTCACAAGTCCCGAAAACAAATGAAGCTCCTTAATGTTTCTGGGCTGTGGTACATTCACTAACTGCCTCCACCTTTCTGGGTGAGGTTGAGAGGTCAGTTTTGTTGATCACCTGTCCCAGGTACTCCACGGAGGGCTTCAGGAACGAGCGTTTGGATTTCTTACAGCGTATTTTCCCTGCCTAGGTTCTCTAAATGAGTTGGGGGGTTTTTCCCAGTGATGAGCATGTTGTCTTGGAAGCAGATTACACCAGGGAGGCCTACTGGAATAAGGCTGGAGATGCCGCGATCCGAATGGTAGTCGTTTGTATTGATATAGACCTGTGTGCTGATGGTTGTATACTTGCTGGAATCTTCACTCAGCTGCATTTGCAAAAATGCCTGTGATAGGTCAAACTCTGTGAATAATTCACCTCCATTCAGAGCAGCCAACAGGTCCTCAATTTTCGGTAGCGGGCACTGATGTAATTCCAGGAAAAGATTAATAGTGATTTTATAGTCGCCACATATTCTGATAGACCCCGTCATTCTTCATGACTGGGACTATTGGAGCTGCCCACTCTGCACAATCAACTTTCTCAATTACCTGAAGGTTCCCAAGTCGTTCTAGTTCCTGCTCGACTTTCTGTCGTATTGAACGTGGTTTGAAGAGCCTCGAAGAAGCTTCGAATTCACAGCAAGTTTGGCTTCAATGTCTTTAATAACTCCAAGAACTTCTTTGAAGACATCCATATGCTTGTCTAACAAGGACTGCAACATGGGGTTACGATGCACCTTATTTATCTTATTCCAGTCCAGGCGAGTTTATTTTAGCCAGTTCCTGCCCATAAGCGATGGACGATCCCCTTTCACAAAGATAAGTGGCAACCTTGTTATTTGATCTCCATATTTAGCTTGGAAGGACATTTTTCCAAGTATATTCACAGGCTCACCAGTGTAGGTGCTAAGCTGGAGGACGGTTTTCTCTAATGGGCATTTATTGAAAACTTTCTCCCGTGTCTTCTCTGAAGCAACAGAAACAGATGCTCCAGTGTCAACCTCCATTCCAACCATTTTACTATTGGAGGCAATGCCAATGTTTAGTCCTTCATCTAGTTTCAGGTCAGATTGAATGCAATGCAAATGCTCAACCTCATTGTCTCATCTGGATTCGCATTACTTTTGTATTTTGTTTCCAAGTAGTGCGTCTTTGTAAACTGCGTATTTGTTTTCAAGCATGACCTCCTCCTCACCCTTTTCTTGGCAGTACTGCTTTATTGTGATCAGCCTCATGTATGCTGTATGCGTCCTTTTTTTCCACAGTTGTGGTTTTCCACTTACAGGCTCCTGCATTATGCCCTATTCCATTACAGCGGTGACATGTTGAAAGTGAGTGTACCCTGACTTTACTGTTTTAACTTTGACATTGTTAGAATGTGCTTTCAAATCTCCAGCTTGTTTCTCTGCCATTTTTATGCTTTGCGCAATCTCAAAAGCTTTCTTCAATGTCAACTCTTGCTCCGCTAGCAATCCACACTGAATTCTTTCATTTCTTAGTCCACAAACCAAGCGATCATGCAATGCTTCTTCCAGGTAACCTTTAAAGTCACAATGTTCCACTAATTTTCTCAACTCAACCAGGAGCTGGGAAACTGACTCACTCTCATGCTGTTCTCTTCAGTGAAATGTGAATCTCTCGGTAACACTTGCTGGTCTGGGATCGAAGTGCTTTTTCAAAACGTCCACAACCTCTTTAAGGTTTTTATCTGCTGGCTTGTCAGGAACAATGAGATTTCTCAGTAAAGTGAAATGTTTAATTCCGATGACAGGAAGAAACACCAAGACCTGCTTTTCCTCTCCAATCTCATTCGCAATGAAGAACTGTTCCATTTGCTCGAAATAAACTACAAAGTCCATAGTAACTGGGTCAAAAGCCTCAAAAGCCCCTAACAATGATGGTCCCACTCTCATCACCAATTGAAGTGTTTTGTCACTTCTTAACAATTATGAATACCTGCACGCACAGCTATCTGCTTCTGAACCCCAGCTTCCTGTGTGAGAAACAGAAGGTTCCTTTATTCCTTATTCTCCACCAGAGGACAATACATCTGGGACTTAGCACACCCTATTGGCAGGTTTTTTTTTATAAAAATTCCTTTTAACCAAAATGTAATTTTACAAAAGAGCACAAACATTAAACACAAACATCAGAAAAGGTCGTCGAACGAAAATATTAAACTCTGCTTCTCCCTCCACCGATGCTGCCTGACATGCTGAGTATTTCCAGCATTTTCTGTTTCTAATTTGAGCTAACCCGATTGAATTGAACCTGCTCTTTCTGCTGTAGTTGTTTATGGATGGCGCCATGGGCCTGAATTTTAACTTTGGATGGTGCGTACGACTGGCGGGCTCTGGAGCGATCAGGAAAAGGGCCGCCGACAGCGATTGGGCCCTGTCCGCAAATTCACGCTAGCTAGCTAACTAAAGATCCCTGAAGGCGGACAGCTGCCTCAGGGAGCTACAGACCCGAAAATGATGAAATAAAGGTTCAAAAAGCTGCAAAGAAACGTCCCAAGCATCACAATCGAGCACCTAAAAATATAACCGATAAAAAAAATGCTGTCCCCAGGTATTTTTATTTTATTTGATAATGGAAATTTCATCCCGTCCTTGGATGAGGTTTGATGAAAAACGCAAAGGCCATCCCGGCCGATTCTCCCTGTCCGTCAACCATAAGAGTTGGACGGGCCACGAAAGATTGGAGACAAATTGGGCTGTTAGTGGGCTTAGTTGCCCCCTTAATTGTCGGCGGGCCCGCTTCTGACTTTGGTGCGCGCCCGCTGAGCGAAATATCTCACGAGCGCGAGATGACGTCGAGACACTCACCCGACATCTCCTTGCGCGTTTTTGCGCCCAATCGGGTCGAATGTGCGCCCGCCCGCCGGGCGTAAAATTCTGCCCATGGTGACGTTCTAACAACGGAATTAGGAAGAAGGGCCTACCAAGGCCCAAGTTACTCAACAGAATTAGTTGATGAGAAGGGGGAAATGCTGTAGAAAACTGGTCCTCTTTACTATTTCTCCTGATGATCAAAGTGCTGCTGGGGATGGGGGGGTGGTGGGAGGGGGGCGTGGTGAACACTTCAGTGACTCGTGATATCCCACACCACTGAAATCACACTGGCCTGCCCAATCTCCAAGAATGCAGCCTAGCGCCGCGTAAAGGGAGTGCGCGTGTCTTTCTTGAAGCCAGCTCCACAAGCCTTCAGACAAAACTCCTGCCAGATCAACTCTGAACGACTGGCCACTGTGTCCACATCTTCCCCTGCCAGGTCTTGTTCACTCAACCCTTGAATGGCCAATGTTCCAGGGGTTCTGAGGCACAGAAAACACCTCAAAGGCTGGTCTGGAGCCTGTCCTTGAAAAGCAGCAGCGCTGACTTGAATGAGTGGGGGGAGCTTGTTACCAATTGCTCAGGATGGCGATAGGTTGTCCATTGAGCTGCAGCATTCTTTGAGTCCCAACAACTTATTAATGAGGCAGAGCAGCAACTGAAAAGGAAAGAAGGGGATGGAAATCCTGCACTCCAGAGCCCACTGAGGTGGGAGTGACTGCCCTTGACATTTTGGCAGCATTTAACTGAGTGTGGAGCAAAGAGCCTCAGCAAAACTGGAGTCAATGGGAACCAGGGGAAAGTTCCCTGCTGGTTGGAGTCATACCTAGCACAAAGGAAGATGGTTGTGGTTGCTGGAGGTCAGTCATCTCAGCTCCAGGACATCACTGCAGGAGTTCCTCAGGGTAGTGTCCTCGGCCCAACCATCTTCAGCCGCTTCATCAACGACCTTCCTTCCATCATAAGGTCAGAAATGGGGATGTTCACTGAGGATTGCACAGTGTTCAGCACCACTTGTAACATCTCAGACACTGAAGCAGTTGGGAGAATTCCCGACTCTGCAAATCCAACTCAGAAGAAAGTGCCCAGGATGTTCTATGTCGTGTTTCATTGTGTGGGGGTGAGGAGGCGATATTCATGGGAGTTGGGCCCCCCTCCCCCAGAAAGAGTGCAGAGGTGGGTGATGTGAAAGACCAGTATTGGTGCTCAGGGACTTGTAGGAAAAAGAATAAAACAAAAAACAGCCCTCTAGACCTCACCCCTCACACCACCCCCCACCCACACACACTCCCCATGCCCCATCTATGCCAAATCATGCCTCCTCATGACCCCCACCCACTCTACATGACCCCTCATCCCCTCTCTGCCACCTCATGCCCCCTATCCACCACTCATACCCTCCATGAAAACGTATGCTCCTCTGCCAATCCCTATGGCCCATTATGGCCCCTTTGCCAACTTAGTTCCAACTCTTGCCAACCTCCCCCCCTCCAACCTCATTTTGTCCTTAAACCCTTCAAGCCAACTCACCCAGTATCTACCATGGGCAGACCTCAGGACTCAGATGAAACAAAATAATGGTTTAAGTGTCTATTGATGACTTTACTATTAAAAAACAGTCTGATTAATAAAAACCCATTCACTACATTTAAACTTCTACAACTACTTAATCCCTCATAAAACAAACATTTCATTCAAGTATTTAATCTATTGTAAAAACAAGCATTTGTATTCATAGCTCCACATCAAAGATTTTATAATCACTTGGAACTGTCTATAACACTGTAAACTTACAGGTACCCCACTGTGATAATGATGAGTTGTGGAATCAGTCCCGCAGCACAAATCCTATAATGATAACCCTCAGGCTCATGTCAACAGACTGACTGACAGAGCAAGGACTGATATTTTTAAACTGCTGACATTTTAAAAACATTTAAAGGGTAGGAGATTTAAGTGCTTTGTCAGTTTGACAATTCCAATGAATTTATCCAATTTTTATGCAATGTCTATTTTTTTATAAACCCCTAAGTACACTTGAGCTCTCCAAAAGATAATATGATCTCTCCTAAAGGGCATCTTACTTCTCCAAAAACTGTTGCTGGACCTATCAAAAGGCTCCTTACCTCTCCAAAAGGGTATCCTACCTCTCCAAATAACTTTGGTAAGCTTAGACATTCTCCTGGTATGCAGCAATTAAGACCTAAACAACATTCAGGCTTTGGCTTATAAGTGGTGAGTATCATTTGTGCCTCCTAAATGTTAGACAATGACCATCTCCAGAGAATCCAACCAACTCCCTTTGACATTCAATGGCATTACCATCACTGAATCCCCCACTATCGACATCCTGGGGATTACCATTGACCAGAAACTGAACTGGTGCAACCATGTAAATTATGTGGCTACAAGAGCAGGTTAAAGCTTGGCATTCTGCGGCAAGTAACTCACATCCTGACTGCCCAAAGCCTGTCCACCATCTACAAGGCAAAAGTCAGGAATGTGATGGAATACTCTCTGCTTGCCTGGATGAGTGCAGCTCCCACAATACTCAAGAAGCTCAATACCATCCAGGGCAAAGCAGCCCGCTTGATTGGCACCCCATCCACCACCTGAAACGTTCACTCCCTCCACCATCGACACACATTGTGTTCCATCTACAAGATGCACTGCAGCAACTCACCAAGGCTCTTTTGATAGCACCTTCCAACCCCTCGACCTCTACTATCTAGAAGGACAAGGGCAGCAGACACATGGGAACACCACCATCTACAAGTTCCCTTCCAAGCCACTCACCATCATGAATTGGAAATATATCGGCCATTCCTTCACTGTCACTGGGTCCAAATCCTGGAACTCCCTCCCTAACAGCACTGTGGGTGTACCTACACCACATGGACTGCAGCAGTTCAAGAAGACAGCTCACCACCACCTTCTCAAGGGCAATTAGGGGTGGGCAATAATGTTGGCATAGACAGTGGTGCCCACATCCTGTGAAAGAATAGAAAAAACTATCCTAAAGGACATCCTGTTCCATCTGCAGGTTGAAAATTGACCTGCTCACTCAATAGAAGACGCATGACAAAAACTGCCAACCCTGAGTAAACATCATCCTTGAATTGAGAGACAACTGATGGAACATCAAAGTCACCTCTGTAACCTCATTAATGGACGGAATCCTCCTGCCCAATCTTGGCATTAGGCAACAATTGTAGGTTAATTACCTATCAGTTTCTCTCAGTAATTAATTCATTTTAATGTAATATGCACAGTTAGCGTTCCACAGACAGCTAAATGCTGACATATGTCTCCTTCATAAAAGCATGTGTTGGAAAGATTAATATTTCATCCCAGGAAGAAACATAAATGGATTGATTAATTGGTGTGAATAGTGTAACGAGCTGTAATGTTTCATCCAGTTCCCACATTCAAAGGCGCTTTCATTACAAACTCTGAATCTCCAATTCTGGCCTCTTATGAAATCCCAATTTTAATCTTTCTGCTGTTGGGGATCATGCCTCCAGCTTTTTGGGTCCTAAGTGCTGGAATTCCCTCCCTAAGCCTCTCTGCCTCTCTTTCTCTCCTTTCTTCCTTTTACCTTTAAACCAACCTCTTTGAAACAAGTTCATCTGCCCTAATGTCACTTTGTGCGTCTCGGAGTCAAAAATATTTATTGTTTGCACTCTTGTTAAGCACCTTGGGATGTCTTACCATGTTAAAGGTGCTATATAAATGCAAGTTGTTGTTGTGGTCACGGTTGAAGCTTTGGATGACAACCTGGAACATGAATAGCCAGAATTGCGTCACCGCTGTGTGTGTAGCTGAACAAATCTTACATTTATACAATTGTTACCTGTGGAACTACCTGGCCTAATGCCAGGATTGGGCAGGAGGATTCCGGTCCATTAATGAGGCCACTAGAGGTAACTTTGACATTCCATTGGCTGTCTCTCGATTCGAGGATGATGTCTACTCGGGGCCATGAGCTTCTGCACCATGGGCCTTCTATTGACCAAGCAGGTCAGTTTGCAACCTCCAGCTCTCCGAGCACATGGGGCAGGACATCCCATGCGCTACCTCCATTAGTAAATTAGAAAATATCAATCAACAACAGCAATATTTATATAGCATTTTGGAATGTAGTGAAACGTCCCAAGGTCAAGGTGAGTTTGAAGACGAGCAGGGGAGCACTGGCCAATGTTTATCCCTCAGTGAACATCAGAAAAACCATTGTGATGTCTGGTCATCATCACACTGCTGTTTGTGGAGATTCACTGAGTGCAAATTGGCTGCTGCATTTCATGCATTGCAACATTGACTAAACTTCAAATGTACTTCCTTAGTTGTGATGTGCTTTGGGACGGTGAAAGGCGCCATTTAAATTCAAGCCTTTCTTTATCCTTTTCATTGATATTTTTGAAGTGGTTCTTGAGTGTCAGGCACACCTTGTGCTCTTTTCCTGCCCATTATTTTTGTGTGTTGGACATTTTAGTTTTTGAATGATGTTGTTTGATGGTTGTGTGAATGGGTGTTATTTTTTATATATTTTGGGGAATATTGTGTTATTCTGTAAAGAAGGCTGGGGGTGTGTATGTGTGTGTGTGTGTGAGATTTAATTAAGCTGGGCAGAGTTGATAGGAGTCAGATTGTGTAGGGGTTTGTAAACATGAAAAGGATATAGGTGTTAAGTTGAGGCACAAGTAAATAGTTAGATCTAACTTATTCATTTTTAGATAAGTTGAGAGGTTGTTTGAATTTCAAAGGGGGGTCAGAGGGACAGAGGAGAATGTTTACATCTTGCAGGATTGCATCTTGCAGGAGTGCATAGGCAAATAGTAGTGGGGACCCAAAAGCAAAGGTGAGATGGAAACATGCAAAATCTTATATTTGGAAGGGTTTGAGTTTCAAAGGGGTGTGAGAACAATGGGATTGAGGTGAAAGGGGATAAAGGTATACTAGAGTTACTGTGGATAGCTATAGATCTGTAGAGGCGGCTGTAAAGCTCTTAAACTAGAGATGGCTGCAGATAGCTAGACCTGTTTGAGCTGTTGAGAAGTCTTGGGCTGCAGCAAACAGTTTGGTTCTGAAGTGAAGTGGAATGCAAGAGCATAAAGGTCATGTGGTACACCTTTATTGAAGCTACATCAGTTTGCCTTGTGCAATATTACTGGATTTCACAGTTACAACAGATTTTAAAAAAGCACAACAGGTCAATCTGAACCTGCAGAGCGAGACACTGGGTTAACCTTTCAGATCGATGGCCTTTCAGCACAAAACATTGGATATTAAACAGTTTCCAATCAAATACAGAGTCAGGAGGGAAGAAAGAAGAAAAGGGATATGTCTGTGATACCATGGAGGGCAGGAGTGATAGAATGGCAAAAATGACAGGGTTGGTGTATCTAGTGAGACTCTTTATCAGAACCCACCAAAAGGTTAAATTATAATTTCTTCTCCTTTAATGACAGACCTAATGCTGGGCATTCCCCAGCATTTATTAGAGGTTAATATTGTGCCATTAGTAATCTGAATCCCTTTCGACATTGTTAGTGTAATTAATTATAGGGAGAAGGTGTTAACATTTCCCATCACGCAGTGGTAGCCAATTTCTAGCAGGCTGAAAGCCATCATTACTGATAATGATCCATGACAAAAAAGAGAGAATGCCTTGCATTTATATAATGTCTTTCACAGTCTCCGAATGTTCCAGAGCAGTTACAGCCAGTGAAGCACTTTTTGAAGTGTAGTCACTGTTGTAATGCAGGAAATGCAGCAACCAATTTTGTTTTGCGCAGCAAGATTCCATGAGCAGCAAGGAAAGCCTGTTTTGGTGATGTTGGTTCAGGAATAATCTTTGGTCCAGGATACCAGGGGGGATCTCCCCTGCTAATTTTTGAAATAGTGCCGTGGAATCTTCTGCGGCCCCCAAGAGGGCAGTCAAGGCCTCAATGTAACGTCTCATCCGAAAGATGGCACCTCTGGCAGTGCAGCACTCCCTCGGAACTGGTACTGGGAGTGTCAGCATGGATTCCCTGCTCAAACCTCTGGAGTGGAACTTGGACACACAACCTTCCGACTCCGAGGTAATATTCCCAGCATCGAGGCAATCTAGCACTATTGTTATTGAAAATTTCAATAATAGTTGAAACACTTAAACTGTTCGCTGGTACAGTTTTTATCAGAATGGTTCTTGTGTAACAGAATAATTCTTTACATTGACTTCACTGGAGAGAAGATTACTCCCCAAGACTTACCAAATGATATGCTGACACTCGAGGACTCAGTTTTGCTGTTAAACTTTTATTTCAGGTGAATATTTAGAATATAGCCGGGGAATCCCATCTCCAAATTATATGGTGAGCGTAACACCTCCTGTTGCTATTTCAACATAGAATAGGGTGGATGAACCAGATTTTATCCTTCCAGCAACCCACTAAAACAGGTTAGCTGATCATTCACCTCGGGGCATCCTGAGTAGGTGAAAGATTTCTATATAAATTTGTGCACCTTAGAGCCTTGCAGCACAGAAAGAGGTCATGCAGCCCAACATGCCTGTTCTGGCTCTTTGAATGAACTATCCAATTAGCTCCTTTCCCCATAGCCCTGCAAATTATTGTTTTTCAAGTCTTTATCCAGTTCTCTTTTAAGTTATTGAATCCGCTCCCGTACCTCTTTCCGGCAGTGAATTTCAGATCTTAACAAGCCGCCATATAAAAACTAAACGCAGCTCCTCAACTCAGCCTCTGGCTCTTCTGCATTTTTTCCTAGTGTAAATTTGTTTCAGGTAAATGGACAACTTTTTCAGCTTGTATTTATGAAAGAGGAAGTCTTGCGGAGCAATGGGTAGCATCCCTGCGTCTGAGGCAGAAGCTCCGGGTTCAAGTCCCACTCCAGGACTCGGTGGCCGTGGGATGTACATTCATAACACGCACAGACAGGTTGAGTGTCAACCAGGAAATCTTTCCAACGCACACCAATGGCAGGCATTAAGAGTGGGAGAGATTCCAGGTCAGCCATGTGATGGAAGGAATGTTGGAGCCTCCGACCATCACTATTCATATCTGCGGACTACAACATGTGTGTATAAGTGTGTGTTGTCCAACCTGGGCTCCTTGGGGATTGGATGGCCAATGTGGATCAGATAGGTGCCAACAGCAGCATGGGGTTCAACCCCTGTTCCCGTTGGGGTGGGTTTGGGACCTGCCTCCTTGCCCTACCCATGGTGGAGGTGGTGGTCACTGTGAGTTGGACCTGTCTTTGGGCAGGGAACTGAAGATGATGATTACTTCTAACAGCAGAATGGACATTTATGTCCTGAGAAGCATTTATTTCCTGCACATTCCTTCTTTTGATCACCCCATGTGATCCAGTAGCATCTGTCAGCCGTGGTTGCGCTGTCACCTCTGAGTTGGAAAGTTGTGGGTTCGAGACCCACTCCAGAAACATGAGCACAAAAGTCTAAGCCGACACTCCCAGTGAGGGAGTGAAGGGGGTCCTGTCTTTCAGATAAGACATTAAACCAAGACCTTAGATGGATGTAGATGATCCCAGGATACTATGTGCCAAGAGGGGAGTTCTCTGCAATAAACCTGGCCATTATTATGTTGCTGTTTGTGGGAGCTTGTTGTGTAGAAATCTGCTGCTGTTATGTTACAATGTCAGCTGCACTTCAAATGTGGTTAATTGGTTATAATGTGCTAGGAACGTCCGGAGGGCACGACAGGTAGAACATCAATGCAAGTTGTTCTTTCTGTATACTCACTCAATCATTCTTCTGTGTTACCAAATTGAATAATTGGGTCAAAATCCTGGAACTCCCTCCCTAACAGCACTGTGGGTGTACCTACACCACATGGACTTGAGCAGTTCAAGAAGGCAGCTCACCACCACCTTCTCAAGGGCAACTAGGGATGGGCAATAAATGCTGGCCCAGCCAGCGAAGCCCATGTCCTATGAATGAATAAAGGAAAAGATGAGACCGGGCTATTAAAGCTCCTTGTGTTTGCACTAGTAAAGTAATTGCTGGTTTCAAAACTTCCACTTCTGTAGGATTTAGAATCTGGGGATAAGGAAATATCATCTAAAACTCATATCTCTTGCAAATGAACTCCAAAAAGGCAGGCTATTGAAATATCTCTATTGATCTCTCTTTAACAGACCATCATTGGCCCGAAACTTTCTTAAATGGCAGTTACTTTCAACGAGCAGGGTTTTTCCTTTCCCCCACAACACCTGTCAGTGCTAGAAGCTTCTAAGCTGGAGTGCATGCCCTCTCTCTGAGAAGAAATCATTTTGATGCAGAAGTGATTTTTCATTATGTGCTGGAGACGTAGTCCACTTTCGGGAAGGGACGTGGTTAATTCTTGATTGTGTGTTGATGTTTTCAAAGAGCACGTGAGAAGGAAATTAAAGGAAAAGTTGTCCTTTGTGCCTGACTCAAGAGATCAGCTTAGTTAAGATTCAGTTCTATTGCCTTTGCGAATATATTATTAATATGTTTTATTTGCTGAAGTTAAAATTCAGCTGGCCAGGAATAAACCGCAGAGTCTGTTGGTTCTCCTTGACCTATTACCGTGCTAGATACAGTTCACTGATCCCACTTTGATAGAACCAAGAGCTTGATTGGCAGCTCCTGCTGGGAATAACACTGGCTACGAGTGTTATTTGGGAAATCATGAAGGCAAAGCAGCATCGCTATTTCTTGACCAGAAAGCTCCACTCATCAACCGAGACTGGTCAGTGCGAGGACTGGCCCTCATGTTTATTTGCATTCTGATGTGTTAGGGCCTGATACCCTTGAGCTAGATGAGTAATGAGAGTATCAATGCTCTCTGAAACACTGCACTATCTGCCAGAGTTAATGGGCACCAGGCAATAGTGCTGCTTTCTGATATATTATACCTTGGAACTGTATAACTCATTACTGTTTGCATGTTTTTTAAACAAATCTACATCTTAAAAATCTTGAGTGTTTGCTCACTTCCTGCTTCGAGATGAAAAATTTTGCAATGTTGGTGTACATCAGATTATGTTCTGGAATTTCATTTCAGTTTCTGGAGTAGTCTCTGAGGACCATTAATTTATGTAATTTTTTGATATTGGATATTGGAAAGCAAAGTAAAGTTTCAAGATTTGCAAATGCTACCAGACTTGGAGGAGCGGCAAACACTAAGGATGACCACTAATCGACTGCAACTGGACATACAAATGAAATAGGAGCAGGGGTAGGCCATTCAGCCCCTCAAGCCTGCTCTGCTATTGCATAAGATCATGGCTGATCTTTTTGTGTTTTGTGTTCTACATTCCCATCTACCCCCGAAAACCTTTGATTCTATTGCCTAACGGGAATCTATCTACCTCTGCCTTAAAAATATTCAGTGACCCCACCTCCACCACCTTCTGAGGGAGAGAGATCCAAGATCGTACGACCCTCTGAGAGAAAAGAATTCTCATCTCTGTCCTAAAAGGGCGACCTCTAATTTTAAAACAGTGCCCCCTAATTCTGGGCTCACCCACAAGAGGAAACATTCTTTCCACGTCGTCCTTGTCAAGGCCATTCAGGATCCTGTCCCAGAGGCTGTATGTTCCCGCGCTTGTCAATTGAAATTTCAAAAATGCTTCTTTGTGGTCCTTTACATGAACTGAGATGGGTTAACAGAATGGGCAGACAAGTGACAGATGGAGTTTAATATAGAGAAGTGTGAGGTGATACGTTTTGGTAGAAGGGATAAGGAGTGACAATATAGATTTAATGGCATAGTTCTAACGTGTGTGCAGGGACAGAGTGACCTGGAGGCTCATGCGCATAGATCTTTGAAGGTGGTAAGGACATACTGAGAGCGTGGTTAGACAAGCAATAAGACCTTTGGCTTTGTAAATACAGGTATTAGGCACAAAAGTAGAGAAGCTATGATGAATCTGTATGAAAGGTCAGGTTAGGCCACAACTAGAATATTGTGTCTAGTTCTGGTCACCACACTTTAGGAAGGATGTGAGGGTCCTTGAGAAGGTGTAAAGGGGGTTTACCAGTATGGTGCCTAGGATGAAGGGTTTTAGTTACAAGGTTACGTTGGAAAGGCTGGGGTTGTTACTACTGGAATAAAGGAGATTGAGGGGAGATTTGATAGAGGTGGACAAGATTATGGTACGTTTGGAGAAGGTAGACAAAGATAAACTATTCCCATTAGTTGATGATGCAAGGATTGGGGGACACAGATTTAAGATTTTGGATAAGATATGCAAGGTGAATGTGAGAAAGAACTTTGTTACGCACCAAATAGTATTGACCTGGAACTTGCTGCTCTCAGGGGTGGTGGAGGCGGAGACGATGAATGATTTCAAAAGGAAATTGAATGGACATGAAAGAGATGGACTTGCAGAGGCTACAGGGATAGAGTTGGGGAATGGGGCTGACCGGATGGCTCCATGGATAGTCAATTTAGACTCGATAGGCCGAACGATCTGTGGCAAAGTTGACTCTATGACACTTTGTCACATAAGAAGCTTTTCTGATTTGATTGAGATGGAATGGTAAGATAGAGGGCCAATATTGCTCATTCAAAGTGTTATGCCTGGGTGAGAAGGAGTTAACTGGCTCCCCTTTTATTCAGCCACCCCCGGTTGGTCACAACAAAGGGTTTTTTTTAAAAATTGTTTTCCCTGTACATGCCTTTTCCAATCCAAATGTACATACTATTTAATAAGGAGCCAACCACCCCAGGTTCCCTTGAGTCGAAGAAAGAGTAAGGTTATTAGTTACTAAACATGAGAAAAAATAATATAAGACACAATGACATGCAAACACACACACACATCACAGAAATACGAAAGATCCAAATAAAAGTTAAAAGAATACATAATTAAGTCTTTTGCTTGTCCTTGAGATGTAAATTGTTGAACATTGCAGCTGTTTGAAGTTAGCTGGTTTCATTTAAATCTGGAGTTGAATTGAAGTTCAGGTAACTACACTTTGCTGGAGACAACCTTAGCTTCAGAGAAAGAGAGAGAGAGAGTTTCAACAGTTTTTTCAAGACAACTTTGATGACTTCGCTCTGTGTTCCTGACTTGGCAAAACTAGTTCTTAAACCTCCTGTTTGTATATTCCAAGAAGGAATTTGATTAACATGTCTTGCAGTCGTTGTTGTAGAACAAGTAGTCACATTTTTGATCTTTCATCTCAGATACTTTTGACATATTTCAAGATAGAAGAAACCAAAAGGAGATGGGGTTCTTTCATCCTCCACAGGGGATTTTAAATGTCTGTTGGGTATCTGGCTGGTTAGCAGTTCCTATTGTCTTTGCAGAATTACAGTTGATGAATTCCAGCACTTTGCATTTTTAATACTTTTTTCCAAGAAGTATTTTCTTTTTGAACTGGACCCTGAGACCTCCCCAGGTTTGAAATTCCATGAGCAATATATTTGCAGTGCAACCCGTATAGTAACTTTCCAGAAGAGGTCAATTTACAATCCCAGACATCAGGTGACTTGTTGCAGCCGTTTTTGGTCAGTGTCCTTTCTTGTTTTTTTTTGAACAGTCTTCTTTAAACAGTTCAATATACTTGTGGTTAGCTGGTGAAGTTAAAAGGTAGATCTCACTCAGTCATAATGTCCCATTGTCATGACAAAGTATTCTCTGTTTTACAGCAGAAGATATTAGTGTGAGGGGAGTTTTGTTTGTTGCATTCTTACAGTAAATAACCAACTGGGGATCTTGATGTCGGAGCAGCGAGAGGCCTGCCAAGGAATATAGTGTTAACAACTCTGGTTGGACGTACTCTTGGAGGCTTTATCATGTGACCACCCTCTACCCAGCAGTCCAAACAAGTCAAGTGGCCTTTTTATTTCTCATCTACTGTATACTCACAAATAGTAAACAGAAATGCTCAAAGAAGTTGAAAGAAACATCAGCACACAGGAAATTAACTTCTGCCATTAACTGACAAAGTGACATCAATACTTACTCTGAAGCCAAAGGCAAGGATTCGTTGACTTTGGGCTTGATACCTCCAATCACTCAGCCACCCTAACAAGTGAGTAATAACATTACTAAGTGAGCCAGGTTTCAGAGTATGAACCACCTCAATGGAATCTTGGTATCAACAGAAATTCTAATGAAGCCACATTGATACCTGGCTCTCTAAGCCATCAGAAACACTCATGAATTTGGCCATGTGACACTTTGGTTTATTTACGTGATTTCAAAATTTGCAGATGACACAAAGACTGGAAACGCTGTCAACTGTGATAGGGATAACCTTGTACTTCAAAGAGACATCGACATGTTGGAGGATTGAGCAGACAAGTGGCAGATGAAGTTCAATGCACAGATATTTTGGCAGGAAAAATATGGTGAGACTGTATAAAATAAAAGGAGAGCCTCTAAAGGAGGTGAAGGAACACAGGGACTTCGGTGTATACATACATAGATCATTGAAGATGGCAGGTCATGTTGAGAGAGCAGCTAATAAAGTATATCATATCTTGGGCTTTATTAATAGGGGCATTGAGTACAAGATTGAGGAGGTCATGTTGAACTTGTATAGGACACTAATTAGCCCTCATCTGGAGTACTGCGTCCAGTTCTGAGTGCCATACTTGAGGAAGGATGTGAAGGCATTGGAGAGAGTACAGAGGAGATTCTCAAGAATGATTCCAGGGATGAAGAGCTGTAGCTATGAGGATAGGTTGGAGAGGTTGGAACTCTTTTCCTTGGAGAAAAGAAGGCTGAGAAGAGACTTGTTGGCAGTTTTCAAGATCCTGACAGGTATGGGCAGAGTAAATAGTGAGAAACTATTCCCACTCAAGAGAACATCAAGAACTAGAGGGCACAGATTCAAACTAATTGGCAAAAGGTGTAAATGTGATGTGAGGTAAAATCTTTTCACCTAGAGGGTGGTTGGAGCCTGGAACAAACTTCCTGAAAGGGTGGTGGAGGCATGTTCGATTGAGGCATTCAAAAGGGAGTTGGATTTCTACCTGAGAAGAGAGAACGTGCAAGGTTACAGGGATAAGGCAGGGGAGTGGGACGAGGTGGAATGCTCTTACAGAGAGCCAGTGCAGATTTGATGGGCCAAATGGCCTCCTTCTGCACTGTAAAGATGCCGTGATACTGTTGTGATGCTGTGATATTTTCCCGATGCTTGCTGAAATATCCCAGGATGGCTTTGGCACAGCACCGCCCACACACACACACCACCCCCCCCCCCACAACCCCCACCGCCCCCCATCGTGTGTTTATATTTGTGTGCATGGAAGAGGGACAGAATGCAGAGAGCTGGGGATGCAGATCATCTCGGACCCCAAATCCAGCCCAAAGTCAACCGTGAGTTCCAGCCATGAGTACCATGAGCTTTTCCTTGTGTGAAATCACCCAGCTTTCTGCGGACCATGCACTGAACTTCCCTTTTATTGAAAAGCATCAGTTGAAGGAGAGAGGGAGGACCCAGTGATTTGCTGATGCAAAGTCTTATTGACAAAACTGGAACAAGTCAAGCAGGAGAATATAACTTCCAACTAAAGTCATTTTGTTAATAAATTACCTTCCAAACCTGTGACCTCTACTACCTGAAAGGACAAGGGCAGCAGACACATGGGAACACCACCACCTGCAAGTTCCCCTCCAAGTCACTCACCATCCTGACTTGGAAATACATCGGCCATTCCTTCACTGTCGCTGGGACAAAAACCTGGAACTCCCTCCCTAACAGCACTGTGGGTGTACCTACACCAATGGACTGCAGCGGTTCAAGAAGGCAGCTCACCACCAGCTTCTCGAGGACAATTAGGGATGGGCAATAAATGCTGGCCCAGACAGCGACGCCCACATCCCATGGGTGAATTTTTAAAAAATATTATTCTGTACTGAATTCTGCAACAGATATTTCCCACTGTCTGTCTTGAATGAGAACATTTATGGAATGTTTTCTTTCTAACATCTTTGGGCTCAATTCTCTTTTTTTTACTTAACCCCATGATGATGTTCAGTGGATGTTGCTTCTCGCATTTTTTTAAGCAAAACAGGCAGTGTTCCAGACTTGAGTCTTGTTATCTGCAAATACCGTCCCTAAGGTCACCTGTGAATTTTAAATCCTGTTCTCATTAGTTTGAAGATATCTCAAATTGCTGATGCTCACAGGTTTCAGTGTTGTGATTAGGATTTATTCACTGTCGTGGTAACAGCACTTTTTCACACATCTCTCTGGGCCACAGTGAGACAGATCAGCAAATAAGAAATGTAAATGAAAATAGGATCAGAATTCTATGAGGAGCTTTTCCAGTGCCCACGAAGGTACAACCACCCTGAATGAATGCTCGGTTTATAAATAACAACCTACATTTGTACTGAAGTTTCCATTTGGCTTTTTAAATCCCTTTTCATGCACTGACTTTTGATTTTCTGTGGACCTGTTGAGCCTTATCAGGATTTGACCAGGGTAAGACATTTCAAAAAGAATAGCAGCTAATGGGCAAGCACAAGAAACAGAGCTTTACTGGTACTGTGGCTTAGAGAGTGTAGTCCTTGAACAAATGGATGGATAATTGTGGGCTATAGGCATAAGATTTCCTGAGTTGTGTGGCTGCTCGGGGCCGTTACATATTGGCAGCTCCAGATAAATTATTGCTTTTTTACACACGTGGAAACTACTTTGTTCCACCTCCCATTCCTCCTCCTCCTTCTCATTTCTTCCTCCTCCTCCTCCCCCCTTTCATTGCTCCTTTAACGAACTTACAAGGACAGGTTTGTTGCCGAGTCATATGGACTCGAAGCGTTGGCTGTGCTCCTCTCCGCAGATGCTGTCCGACCTGCTGAGTTTTTCCAGGTATTTTTGCTTTTGTTTTTGTTTTGGATTTGGATTTCCAGCATCCGCAGTTTTTTGCTTTTACAAGGACAGGTGTCTTACTTGAAACAGGTAACTTTATTACAGGGATAAAAACAAAAAAACTGCGGATGCTGGAAATCCAAAACAAAAACAGAATTACCTGGAAAAACTCAGCAGGTCTGGCAGCATCGGCGGAGAAGAAAAGAGTTGACGTTTCGACTCCTCATGACCCTTCGACAGAACTTGTCGAAGGGTCATGAGGACTCGAAACGTCAACTCTTTTCTTCTCCGCCGATGCTGCCAGACCTGCTGAGTTTTTCCAGGTAATTCTGTTTTTGTTTTTAACTTTATTACAGGGCTCGTTAAGAAGCTACATGCTTGAACCAGGTCCTTGACTAGAAAACTCCACCCCTAAGATTACCCGCTTTGAGCTCATTCGTCAATACAATCACGTGATCCCTAAAGGATGTGGGCAAGTATATACCTACAATCACGACACTCCTTCACTCTCTAGAAGCTAATAATGCTGACTGTAAGTAAGTGCCATTCCTTCTATCATCAAGTATTCTACAGTTCAAAGAGTAGCATGAATCACAAACTGAATACTGATCTGTTCAGCCTAGTGACTGTAAGATACAAAAAGAGGATGCAAAAAGACACCTCATTATAACCATCATATTTTAATATGTCAAGAGCTTATGCAGCAAGAGGTCCCTGAAATTATTGTACATAGTTGGAAATTACATTCAACAATGAACTTAATGAGCTTAATCAAGACTAAATGAAAAGCTAATTAAACTCTTTTACTATTCCATCTAATTATGGTCATCAGACCTTGGGTTCAGCTGTTAGATGGTCAGCTTTAGCCAGCTTCACTGCTGAACCTCTTTGGAACTTATTTGCCTCAATTTCAGTCTGTGGTGTTCAATTGTGAGTCTGGTAACTGATCTATGCTCACTGTGATTGATTGGTTAAGCCTTGGTGTGGACTCAAAGCAAAGTAAATAGACGCCATGGAAGTCACTGGAAGCAGAGCTGTAAGCACGAGTGCAGACATTTTGTGATTGCAGAGATATTTGAAAGCTCTTGTAGATAAACCCCTGCTGTACACTTAGAATCTGGTCTCATCTCCAAATTGCTCTGAGTTTATAAAATATATACATAGCCTCTAGTAAAAATTCTCCTTTCTTTCCAAACTACTGCTGTCCCTTCCGCTGCTCTGTGTACATCTGCTCTGCCGCATATCCATTCCCTCTCCCTCAAGGATCTTGGTCGCAATTTTCCATAACTTCACGAAGTCCCAAAGCACTTTGCAGCCAATGATGTGACATCACCGTGGTAATGTAGGAAATGCAGCCAATTTGTGCACAGCAAGATCCCACATTGCAACAATGACCAGTTAATCAGCTTTCGTGATAATGTTTGAGGATTAAGTATTAACCCTGGACAACGAGCCTGCCCTTCTTCAGACACTATAGTGGGATCTTTTACATTCACCTGAGACAACAGACGGGTCCTTGGTTTAATGTCTCATCTGAAAAAGAGCACCTATGTCCATGCAGCACTGCCTTGGTACTTCACTGGGAGTTTCAGCCTCTGGAGTGGGGCTTGAACCCACAACCCTCTGACTCACTGGTGAGAGAGCTACCCACAGAGCCATGTCTGGCATGAAGCCAAAGCAAAAGATCTGGAAAACAATGAAGGAGAATAGTTAATTGGATATGATACGACAAGAGTAACTAGCGTATGGTGACTGAGTAGTCAGGTTCCATTCTACAAAAGGTGATTTCAGGAATATTTTAACCAGTCTTTTGGGAGTTCTATGATTGCATGAATTGTTCTGTGAAAGCCCTAAACCAGTCACCTTGAGAGTCTCATAGAATAATCATGAAATTTTCAGCAGGACGCAGGGAAAGATGATTGAAAAATTCATAGCGGGCTGTCAAACGTTAATAATCTGGGTGTCACTGATGCGTTTGTGTACCTGGCTGTATTATCATACGGGAAAATGAAAATGAAATGACAAGGCATTTTGCAGGAAATTGATCTGCATAGAGCCTTCCTCCTGAAACTGATGACAACCCAGTGCCTCTCTCAAAATGCTTGTGCCTCCCAGGAAACCAGTGTGAAATTGATGCATGAACCTATTATACATTGCAACAACAGGACAGAAGTGCAATTATAGCTGCTACATCCTGTGAAGATAACTGGCCGCTTGGTTTGACATCTGACAGCGACCTGCCTCTTTCAGTGAACTTCTGCCGTTGTGAAACTCAGTATGGTCTAACATTATTAACCCTTATTGTGCTAAACACTTGATTCTCACTCTCTCTCTCTCTCTTACACACATTGGCCTGTTCGATATCAACTTCAGTAAAGATAATCTCAGCAAGGAAAAAGACATAATAGCACGCAAATATATGGGCTAAGACCCACACAGGGGTCTCTATTCCTTGGCAAAGACCAGTGTTAAATAAGAAATGAGAGATTAAAGGTGAAAGCTAAAGATGTAGAGGGCAATAGGGGGTTGGGGGATAATGGGAGCAGATGAGAAAGACTCTTACATTACATTGCACTTTTCATAACCTCGAGGTGTCCCAAAGCACTTTGCAGCAAATGAAGTACTCCTGATAGTCACTGCTGTAATGTAGGAGATGTAGCTAATAAAGAGGCCCTTTCGCTCCTGGTCTATGGGACAGGCCTTCAACTGCCCACAGCATCAGTGCTGATTTCTTATATTCGATTGGAGTTTACAAGGACATTTTTAAAAATGCGTTACAAAGCGTTAAGACCAGTCCCCGGGCGAGGTCCCCCAATTTGTTAACTTTCCGACCGGGACCCCAATTTTGTGATACTCCCGGGTGAGAAGGCATGAGCTGGCTCCCCTCCTTTATTCAACCCCCTCAGTGGGTCACAACAAGGTTTCATTTAAAAGGGATCGCTTCCCCCCGTAAGTACCTTTTCCCAGTCCAAATGTGCCTTTTTTTTAGAAGGGGCCAATGTATAGACTCATAGGCGTTTACAGCACAGAAGGAGGCCATTCAGCCCATCGTGTCTGCCCCAGTCAACAAAGACCTGACCACACTAATCCCATTTTCCAGCGCTTGGCCCATAGCCCTGGAGGCTATGACAACACAAGTGAATATCTAAATACTTCTTAAATGTTATGAGAGTTTCTGACTCAACCACCCTTTCAGGCAGTGAGTTCCAGACTCCCACCACCCTCTGGGTGAAAAACTTTCTCCTCAACCTTCTACCTCTTACCTTAAATCTATGCCCCCCTCTACTAATGGAAAAAGTGTCTTCCTATCCACCCTATCTATATCCCTCATAATCTTATACATCTCTATCAGGTCCCCTCTCAACCTTCGCTGCTCCAAGGAAAACAACCCCAGCCTATCCAATCTTTCCTCATAGCTCACAGTCTCCAGCCCAGGCAGCATCCTGGTAAATCTCCTTTGCACCCTCTCCAGTGCAATCACATCCTTCCTATAATGTGGTGACCAGAGCTGCACACAGTACTCCAGTTGTGGCCTAACCACCATCTTTTACAGTTCCAGTATAACCTCCCTGCTCTCGTATTCTATGCCTCGGCTAATAAAGGCAAGTATCCCATATGCCTTCTTAAAGACCTTATCTACCTGCCCTGCTACCTTCAGGGATCTGTGGATATGCACATCAAGGTCCCTCTGATCTTCAGTATTTTCCAGGGTCCTACCATTCATAGTGTAATCCCTTGCCAGTATTTAACCAGAATTTAAGCAGGCTTTAACCAGGCTTTCTTGAGTCAAAGAAAGAATAATTTTATTAGTTACTAAAACCGGAGAAAGAAATAATAAAAATGCATCACACATACACAGAGATCTGAAATGAGAAGTTAAGGATCCAATTAAAGGTTAAAAAATATGAATCAGTCTTTGGCTTGTCCATGAGGCATAGATGGCAGCAAGTTGAGACTGTTGAGTTGGGTGATTCCGGTAGAACTGACTTTGGCAATTTTGCAGTTGGTTTGGAAACACTTGGTTCTGCAGGGTAGCTGAAGAGGGTGTCCTATGTCCTTTTTGACTGTGACTTCTGCTGAGTCCTGCCTCCAGCAACAGAGAGGGAGAGAGAGAGAGAGAGAGAGAGAGACTTCACCCGCAGCTGCAGGGGTGACTAGTTGGTCTTCCTGTGCTGTCACTCTCACAGCACACCAGCACACACTGCACTGCTCTGCAGATGGCTTTTTAACTCATTTTTTTATGTGTATTCCAGGGGAGGAAATAGTCATTTTGCATTCATATCAGAACTATTTACACATTCTGAGATATAAATCAGCAGGAGATGGAATTTTGGGTGACTGCTGAGACCGTGCGGATCCGTCTTTTGTCTTCGCAACCACAGGAGATTAAAGTTCAGTCTTTTGCATCTTTCCCATCTCCCTTTTAACTGTCTCTGCTTGAAGAAGGCCATGGGACCTTTTCAGGTGCAACATTCTATGTGTTCTCAGGACAGGTCTGTCAGTATAATCCACATACGAGTTTCCCTGAAAATGGTCACTTTACTTGATCAGCCATCTTTTGCTCTGTGTCCTTGCTTGTATTTCTTTAAAAACACATGCGTCTTCCTTAAGAAAGTTCAATATGCCTGTAAGTAATTTGTAGCTGTACTCTGCGTTTCATGACAAAAGCTAGCTCACCATCAAAATGGAGTCACAAGGTTGTAAACTCAAGTCCCCAGCTCCAATTCCAGTTTGTAAACAAAGGTGACACTTCATTGCAGTGCTGAGGGAGTGCTGCACTGTCGGAGGTACTGCCTTTCAGATGAAATGTTAAGGCGAGGCCTGTCTGCATGTTCAAATGGAAGCTAAAGAACCTATATCATTACTTGAAGAGCAACAGGACAACCAACATGTGTGCAACAAGATTATGCAAATCAATATTGAACAAATGAACTGATGGCCTCTTCCAAGGGTGTTGGATGAAGAAGGACTCTTGGCCCCATACATCAACTAGCATTTATATAGTGCCTTTAACATAATAACATGTCCCAAGACACTTCACAGAAACACCAGCAGACAAAATTTGGCAAGGTTTCACTGGATATCATCTGGAGTTAATAACTCTATTAACTCCCCAGTGCCTCAATTCACAAGGTGACTGGTTAGTCATTTTGTCATTTCACAAGTGTACCATCACTGCTCACTCAACTCCCAAGGAGGGGCTGAGTTGTCACAGAGATCAGTCCTGACACAAATGAGCTGCGTCAAATTGGAACTGACAAGTAGCTTGTTTCCAGGGATTGGGATTGTATATGATCAACCTTGCAGTGATTGGAAGAAGGGAGAAGTTCATGGAGTTACCTGGAACCAATGAGAATTTTAATCGATATCTAAATTAGTTCTGGATCATTGTATTGCTGCCTGTGTCCCCATGGGTTAACTCATTTTCAGGCTAAAACTGTTTTCTGAGTGACTTTTAGTATAGTCAGAGCCAGTTACGAGAATACTCGTTATCTGTCCACTTCTATTTAGGTAGCAGATTTTATTTTATTTTTTTAAAACTCAGCCCTTTCTTCCTTCTGCATGCTTATGAAAACCTGCTTCATTTTGGAGATTTTAAGTGCTTTTTCTCTATTTACTCTCCAACAATGCACTTTAATCTCAACCTCAGGTGTCCATCCAACCACAATTACAACTTGTGATAATTCAGTTTGCTAATTGCTACTTAATTATCGGTAGGTATACATTTATACGAGGCAGGAACTGGCCTTTATCCAGCACCGGTCATACCTCAGGACACCTTGAAAAACTCAAACGATGAACACCTAGAGGCAAGGATGAATGAAGCTCCAGGACTTAACAACTTCACCATGTTCTTGACCATGTTTCTCTTTGAAACATACAAAATTCTTGCAAGGTGTGACTTGGTAGATGAAGGAAGGTTGTTTCCACTGGCTGCGGGGGTGGAGGTGGGGGGTGGGGGATGGGAGAGGCAGGGGGGCTGGTTCTAGGACCAGGGGATGCAGTCTCAAATTAAGAGTTAGGTCATTTAGGACTGAGACGAAGAGGAATTTCCACCCTCAGGGGCTGGTGAATCTTTGGAATTCTCTACCCTAGAGGGCTGTGAAGGCAAAGTCATTGAGTATGTTCAAGACAGAGATCGAAAAATTCCTAGATATTAAAGGTACCAAGGGATATGGGAGTAGTGGGGGGGGGGGAAATGGCATTGAGGAAGAAGATCAGCCATGATCCAGTTGAACAGCAGAGCAGATTCGAGGTGCTGACAGGCCTACTCTACTCCTAATTCCTATGTTCCTATATTTGGTGAAAAACTGAATGGGGCAGACTCTGAAGGTGCAATCAGAAATACCTCTGCATGTGTCAATGAGGAAGGAACAGGCTATATCCAGGAAGACTACCTGAGGGATCCATTGATAACAATAGTCGATCAGTTTACTGATGAGGAGGTGGATGAACTTTTCCATGAAGCACCAATTAATAGCAAGGGCAGCTTCAACTATATTGAGTTCACTTGCATATAATGAGTATGTGCGATCAATGAAATGTACTTACTTTTGTAATGTCGGAAACACAGCAGCTATCTGTGCATGGCAAGCTCCACAAAACAGCTTTGCAATAATGGCCAGATCACTTGTTCCTCAGTGATGTTGGTGGAGGGGTAAGAGATGTCCCCTGCTTTCCTTCTAGTGCTGTAGTGGAACCTTTTACCTTCAGCTGAGGGGGCCAGGCGTGTCCCCTGGTTTATAATGCGGCTCCTTCAACAGTGCAGCACTCCCGCAGTGTGGCATTGGTAATGTCAGCCTGGATTTTGTGCTCGAGCCTCTGGAGATGGGCTTGAACCCACAACCTTGTGATCCAGAGTTGACAGTGCGGCTGAGTAAAGCCTGTCACTGTTGAGACTGATGGCTACTCAGAGCTGGTTTCAAAGTCCTCAGATCTATTTCATTTGGGACCTTTGCAGCTTTAGAGAGAGGTGAATGTCACCCAGTCAATCTGATCGAGAAATGGGTGGAAACATGAACTATCTGAGACCATTGATAAATGTGTTGCTAATATCACTAATTTAATTAAATCCTCGATTTTTTTTTCATCAAGAGGAATACAGTGAAATCCACTTGTAATATGGATGCTATAATCTAACTCACATGGGGTCCATAGCCTCACTGCTCAGTGATGGTCTGTTTCCCTTTCCAAAGCTCAGGAATCTAGTGGGAATGGTCTAATTGAGCAAAATGATGTGGAGTCCTGTTTATCCTGTACTAATCTGCAATCTCTTTCTTTTATTCATTCATGAAATGAGGGCATTGCTGGCTAGGCCAGCATTTATTACCCATCCCTTATTGCTCTTAAAAAGGGAGTGGTGAGCTGCCTTCTTGAACCGCTGCCGTCCATGTGGTGTAGGTACACCCACAGTGCTGTTGGGGAGGGAGTACCAGGATTTTGACCCAGCAACAGTGAAGGAACGGCCGATATATTTCCAAGTCAGGATGGTGAGTGGCTTAGAGAGGAACTTCCAGCTGGTGGTGTTCCCATGTGTCTGCTGCCCTTGTCCTTCTAGATGGTAGCGGTCACTGGTTTGGAAGGTGAGCCTATCATCAACTTGTTTCCTCATTGAAGTGAAAGGGCGTAAAACTGCAGGCTGGGGCCTACTGACCACCCTACCAATTCAGAAAGTCAGAACAACAAACAAGCTCCATTCTAATGAACAACAGGGTAGGAATTGATCAGTTAAAAAAGGAGCATCTTCAAACTTTACAGGTATTAATTGTTTCGGTCATTGGACTCATCATGTAGACAAATTTGGCAGCCAATCGGCACAAAGCAAGATTCCACAATGAGATAAATTACCATCTAACCTTGTTTCCCTGGTATTGTTTGAATCGGAAAACGCACTAGGAGAGCTGCCTTTCTCTTATTTGCATGACAGCTTTTATGTTCACCTGACTCGGGCCTGGTTTAGGAATGCACGACTTTCTCAGCAGAGCACCCAAGCTTCCTATAGCTGCAGCATCTGCAGTGGGGCTGCTTGAACCCATGATCCTCTGAGTTTGACGTGAAGGTACTAGCACCTAGTCAGCTCCCTTTCCCAATTGCATCGCTGAAAAGATAGAGAGCTGGAAGAAAACCATTGAGGCCTCTCTTTAGGCTGGGCTAATCAGTCTTAATCTATCAGCCATGCTCCCTCCAAGATTTTCAAGTCCACATTATGTGGGCCACAGCACTGGCTTTCTAAATCACTTCCTGCAAAACTTGTCAATATTTGACAAACTGCAGCTGCCAAAGTGATTGGGTTTATAAATAATTGGGTTATAAATATGTGAGTTAATAAAAGGAGATTAATTAACACCAATAGTGTTTATTGAAGCGTATGTTTCATCACAACATGAAACTGAATGCTGAAGTGCAAACTTGTCACCCAACTCACACCTTCTAACTCTCAAATGTTGCACTGCAGGATAAAATGAGCCTAATTAATCTCAAAGAAATGAACCATAATGTCAAATTGAGATGATAGTGGATCACACTGAGTTTAACATTCATGCTCCATTCACATATAGGTAGCAGGTCACTGGAACACCATCGCCTCCAAGGCATGCACCAATCATATCAGCCGTTGTTTCCTCATCATCGCTGGGTTAAGTCCTGAAACTCTCTACCTAACAGCGCTGTGGGAGTGTCTTCACCACAAGAGCATACGAATTAGGAGCAGGAGCAGGCCATACAGCCCCTTGAGCATGCTCCACACCATTCCAAAAGGTCATGGCCAAACTCCTACCCCAGCTCCTATCCCCGTATCCCTCAATCCCTTTAACACCAAAAAAAAAATCAATAGATCTTGGTTTTGAGAACACTCAACGGCTGAACATGGGCAGTCCTCTGGGATAGAGAATTCTAGATATTCACAATCCACTCAAGGGAAGACATTTCTCCTCATTTCATTCCTAAATAGCCAAGCCCTAATCCTGAGACTATGGTCCCTAGTTCTAGATGCTCCTGCCGGGGAAAACAGCTTCTCAGCACCTACTCTGTCAAGCCCCTTAAGAATTTCTTACGTTTCAATGGGATCATCTCTCATTCTTCTAAATTCTAGGGAATACAGGCCTAGTCTACTCAATCTCTCCTCATAGGACAACCCCTCATCCCATGAATCAGCCAAATGAACATTCACTGTACTCTTTTTGGCAAGCATGTCCATCCATAGGTAATGAGACTGTCATGGAAATATAATAATTTTCACAATATTTTCATGATTTATTGTAAAAGTGGGTCAACAGTGGGGTTTGGATTAGTTTCTGTGTGTGTATGTGTGTGTGACAGTGTGTCTGTTTGTAGGTGTGTGTGAGTGTGTGTCTGTGTGTGTGATGTAATTGAATTGGAGAGAGCTGGTCTGGAGGCTTTGAGTTATCAAAAAGAAGCTCGGTTTGAAATGCTAAATATGTAAACATGGCTGAAGTTTTAGAATGTGAGGTGTAAGGAAAATTAGCATTTTTAGTTAAGCCAGTAGTTTGAATTTCAAGGAGATGGTAAGATGTTACACCTAGCCAGAAGAAGCTAAGCCAAACAGTGTGTTTATTTTTCCACAAGGTTACTGATAAAATTAGTATTGTGAAAGATTTATATTATGAGAAAAGTAAAGTTGCAGAAACATATGGGAACAATTCAATTTGCATTAAAAGGGAAACATGTATAAAGGAAATGAGGCCATGTGTAAGAGGAGAAGGCATTCTTAAGATCTAACGTAAGTGTGAAAAGCCTCCAGTCTCTGTACATCATGTTGCTATCTACAGGAACGAAAGCTGAGAAAACTCACTTTGAATGCAACTGTCCAGGGTATTGTGTTGCTTTGCCTGAGTCTGTTTAAATCTATTTGTTTTTACTGTTGCCTTAACGGATGTGTAACTGGAAGCTAGGTTAATTATGGGTTTTAGGAGTTACTATAGTAATAATTTGTAGACCAATGTATGTGCTTGAAATCTTTTCTTTTGTTAATAAAGGTTTAATTTAGTTTTCTAAAAAACCTCTGAAGTTGTGGTGGTCTTATTACTTCTGAAACAAGGCACGCATCTCATTAAAATACAAGTTGCACAACAGTTGTGACTGCGTGATCATGTTTCCCTCGTGGTTTTGATCTGCCTGACACACATCATCTGCCACAGACACTAACAGAGACCAAAACTGTCCAAAGAACTCCAGGTATTGTCTCACCGAGGCCCTAGGTAACTGTAGTAAGGCTTCTTTACTCTTATACTCCTATCCCTTTGCAATAAAGGCAAACGTGCTATTTGTCTTCCTAACTGCTTGCTGCAGTGATTTGTGTGGATCAAGAAGAAAGGCTCACTGCCATCTTATGACGTGGCAGATAGGGATAGGCAATAAATGGGGCAGAGGTTGCACAAGTCACTGTGCCCACAGCAACCATACCACAGTACATGTGCTGCCTGCTTGGTATCCATCTGCAGTGTATCACATTAGGATTAGGCTTCGCTGCAATGCCAACTACAGTTGAATAGCTCGTCAACATTTGCAGCCACGCATGAGGTACAGCCACGAAGATGGGGCGCTGGAAAGCCCCCAGTGTCCATGGAACTGATACTAGAAAGGAGCCCTAATCTCTGGCAGAAGGGAAGACAGAATTTTCCAAGCTGCAGCTGCAAGGTAAACATATAATAACCTTTTTAATGGTAACGTGGCAAATCTTAGGGTGGGAAAAAGAGAAAGGTTATTGGAACAAGCCTCTGTTTGCTCAGAATAAGCTGCTAAACAAAGTGGCAGATTCATCGTTCCTGACATAGTTCAATTCCTCTGCTATCGGTTTGTGAGTATTGAATCAATTATACTGACAGAGACATGGTTTCCCCTGCAGTAAATACTTACTTGTTTGTGGAACGGCATTAATCATGTTATATCTAGGGGCTTATCTCAGCACAGTCTTCTGATTTGGAGTGGCTTCTTCTCCATCTGCATGTGGTCATACGGGACTATGTCAACAGTTTAATAATCTCATTCATCAACCAAAGCTAAATAGTTAGGAAGAGCCTTCTTTATATAATGTCAGCTGTGGCTCAGTGGGTAGCTCTCTTGGCTCTGACTCAGGAGGTTGCGGGCTTGAGACTCTCAGGAGAGGATTTCACTCTCTTCCAGCGAGACCAAATCCTTCTTGCTGACTCGCTTTGATGGCAGCCATTTGGACACAGCTCAGTCTTGATGAAACGGAGCTGCAAGTGCGGTAGAGGGAGTCTGAGTCAGAGTATTGTCAGAAAGGCAAACTTCTGGTAGACTCAACTGGCAACCCTGATCCTTCCAAATCAGAACCCTGGGAGTTCAAGCACCACTCCAGAACATGAGTGCATATCCTAGGCTGATACTCTAGTGGAGTGCTGCATTATCTGAGGTGCTGTAGTTTGGATGACCTGTCTCCCAGAAGGAAAAAATTAATTCAAAATATTTTCAAATTCCAGTAAAAATCAGCGATACTGACATCAGTAATACTGTTTTTTAAGGCTTTTTAAGGCATACAAGACCAGTTCAGAGAAGGTTTACTGGTTCCCTTCATAACAGCGTTGAAGTTTTTTAATGACATGATGAGACAGGATAAATGCAAGTATTTATTATTTCAAATTCAAATAACTGCAGTGCAGATTAGACCAAGGCTGAATATTGCTGTGAGTTGGGCATTTGTATATTGTGTTGGAGAACAATAAAGTCTTTTACTTTTGAAAGGTAAAAACACATGGTTGCCATTTTTTTTTTGCCTTTGTAGAACCAGCAGAAAAGAAATGAGGGCTGATTTGGGAAAGCTTCAATGCTTAGCAGCAAAAATCCCAAACGCAGAACTCTTTTTGGGGTGAGAAGACACAAGTTGGGCAGAGCACTGAGTTTTGACCCAATTTGTCGGAGTTCCTGTTATTATTTTGTGAAATCTTTCTGCACTTAACGGCCAACAGAAGGCCATCACCCATGAATAGCTTCACCACATCATCAGACGAAACGCTTCAGTAACTGTATCGTGGTGATATCATTCCAATCCTATCGGGAACAGTATAATGGTTGTGCGACTGAACTGGTGCCCACAAGACCCGGACTGCTGTCCTGGAAACGTGAGTACAATTCCCACCGTAGGAGCTGGAAGAATTTGCATTCGATTAAATAACAGTTGAGGCTCACAGAATAGCAGGGTTTCCGACAGAAAGAGCGAGTCAAGGTAAACAGGTATTTTTCAGATGGAGGACAATAGGTCCCTCAGGGTCAGTGCTGGGCCCACAGCTTTGCTTGCTATATGTAAATGACTTGGATGTTGGAACACAAGAGTAGAATTTTAAAATTCACCAATGATACCAAACCTGGAGCAGTGGCAGAACAGTGAGGATGATATGAATTGCCTGCACTATGCCACAGAAAGGCTAGCCAATAGTTTGAATTTCAAGGAGATGGTAAGATGTTACACCTAGCCAGAAGGCTAGCAGAATGGGCAGACAAGCGGCAGATGGAATTTAATATAGTAAAAGAGAAGTGTGAGGTGATGCACTTTGGCAGAGGCAATATCGACATAATAGCACAATTCTAAAGGGTATACAGGAGCAGAGGAACCTACGCAATCTTTGAAGGCAGCAGGCCACACAGAGACAGTAGTCAGCAAAGCGTACAGGATCTCGGGCTTTACAAACAGAGGCATTGAGTACAAAAGCGGGGAGGTTGAACTGAACCTTTGTACAGCTCTGGTTGGGCTCCAACTGGAGTATTGTGTCCAGTTCTGGTCACAGCACTATTGGAAGGATGTGAGGGTCCTTGAGAGGGTGCAGGGGAGCTTTACCGGACTGGTGCCCAGGATGAGGTACAAGGTTATGTCGGAGAAGCTGGGGTTGTTCCTCTTGGAACAAAGGAGATTGAGGAGAGATCTGATAGAGGTGAACAAGATTATGACAGGTTTGGAGAAGGTAGGCAAGACAATTATGGACCAGGGGACACAGATTTAAGGTTTTGGGTAAGAGATGCAGGGGAAGTGGAAACAATGAATTGGTTTCAAAAAGAAATTGGGTCAGCACCTGAAGGAAATACATTTGCAGGCCTATGGAAAAGGGGTGGAGGAATGGGACTGACTGAATTGCTCCACGGAGAGCCGGCATGGACTCGATGGGCAGAATGGCCATAAATGACTGACTCTAAAAAAAGGAAGAAAATCTACCAACCTTATCCAGTGTGGCCTTTCTTTAACTCCAGAACCACAATGGGGTTGATTCTTATCTGCCCTCTGATATGACACAGCTAGCCGCTCAGATTTCCCTCCCTAACCGCACTGTGGGTGTACCTACACCACATGGACGGCAGCGGTTCAAGAAGGCGACTCACCCACCACCTTCTCAAGGGGTAATTAGGAATGGGCAATAAATGCTGGGCCCAACCAGCGACACCCACATCCCATGAACGAATAAATAAAGTGTGGTGTTGTCATTACATGATTCAATGGGTTGTGATGATGTCATCGCACATTGCAATGGGACATGTCACCATGACGTCAGTTTTGGTGTTCCCTACCCTGACCATCCACCTTCTGAAGGTACCTCAGCCGGTGCCTGATATCTCTTACACAAAATGTTGCGTTAAATTGACAATGCATATCCATGTTAATGAAACTGTGCACATGTCTTTGGATGTCGAACTGTTCCCGACCCTCAGGTAAATGATTAAATAACCCTTCTTGAGTATAATAGTGCAAATTCTGAAACCTTCAATGTAATAGAGATTAATAAGACCATCTAACAGCATGGCAAATGTTTTCATTATCTGGGATTGGCTTAATGGTGTCATTATCTGTGTGAGTGCTAGCTGCTCATTAATACACACTGTATTGTGGTGTTTCCCCTAAGTCCCACCAGTTCCAAACTAATTTATTTTGTTTTACTCCATAAATAATGTTTCTATGAAAACCAAGGGCTGGAATCTTTCTGTGCAACGTTAATATCTCAAGAGGTCTTGCGATGCAGTGAATGATGTCCCTACCTCTGAGACACTCCAGGTTTGAGTGTCACTCCAGGGCTTGATGGCCAAGGAGAGTTTGTTCATAATGTGGCTAAAACGTATTGTTGTCAGCTTGCAAATCTTTCCTATGGCAGCCGGTAAGAGCGAGGCAGTCATACTTGATGTGGGATGATGCTCCTCAAGCTGGAGACTCTGGACTCCAGCTAGTGGCCTGTCCCAGGAGAAACAGCCACAGAAACTGATATAAGCATGTGTTCGTCTGCCTCATGTGTCTCTAGACTTTTCTCTGTTCGTTCATGGGATGTGGGCGTCGCTGGCTAGGCCAGCATTTATTGCCCATCTTTAATTGCCCTTGAGAAGGTGGTGGGTGAGCTGCCTTCTTGAACCGCTGCAGTCCATGTGGTGTAGGTACACCCACAGTGTTGTTAGGGAGGAAGACCATAAGACGTAGGAGCAGAAGTAGGCCATTCGGCCCATCGAGTCTGCTCCACCATTCAATGAGATCATGGCTGATCCGATAATCCTCGACTCCACTTTCCTGCCTTTTCCCCATAACCCTTGATTCCCTGACTGATTAAAAATCTGTCTATCTCAGCCTTGACTATACTTAACGACCCAGCCTCTACAGCCCTCTGTGGTAAAGAATTCCACAGATTCACTACCCTCTGAGAGAAGAAATTCCTCCTCATCTCTGTCTTACTCTGAGATTATGCCCTCTGGTCCTAGACTCTCCCACAAAGGGAAACAACCTCTCAGCATCTACCCTGTCAAGCCCCCTAAGAATCTTATATGTTTCAATAAGGTCACCTCTTATTCCTCTAAACCCCAATGAGTACAGGCCCAACCTACTCAACCTCTACTCAAGAAAATCCTTCCATACTTGGGATCAATCTAGTGAACCTTCTCTGGACTGCCTCCAATGCCAGTATATCTTTCCTTAGATAAGGGGACCAAAACTGTTCACAGTATTGTAGGTGTGGTCTAACTAGCGCCTTGTTAATGTTTTAGCAAGACTTCCCTATTTTTATACTCCATTCCTTTTGAAATAAAGGCCAACATTCCATTTGCCTTACCTACTACTTGCTGAACTTGTATGCTAGCTTTTAGTGATTCATGCACAATGACTCCCAAATCTCTCTGTGCTGCAGCTTTCTGCAGTCTTTCTCCATTTAAGTAATATTCAGCCCTTCTATTCTTCCTGCCAAAGTGCATAAACTCACATTTTCCCACATTATATTCCATCTGCCACATTTTTGCCCATTCACTTAACCTGTCTCTATCCCTCTGTAGACTCCTTGTGTCATCCTCACCACTTACCTTCCCACCTATTTTTGTGTCATCTGCAAATACCCTCTTTCCCTTCCTCCACTTAACTCCCTGAAGTGCTCAACGCCGGCACTCTACAAGGGAGTTCCAGGATTTTGACCCAGTGACAGTGAAGGAACAGCGAAATCAGGACGGTGAGTGGCTTGGAGGGGAACTTTCAGGTGGTGGTGTTCCCATCTATCTGCTGCCCTTGTCCTTCTAGATGCTAGTGGTTGTGGGTTTGAAAGGTGCTGTCAAAGGAGTCTTGGTGAGTTTCTGCAGTGCATCTTGTAGATGGTACACACTGCTGCTACCGTGCATCGGTGGTGGAGGGAATGAATGTTTGTGGATGGGATGCCAATGAAGCAGGCTGTTTTATCTTGGATGGTATCAAGTTTCTTGAGTGTTGTTGGAGCTGCATTCATCCAGGCAAGTGGAAAGTATTCCATCACACTCCTGACTTGTGCCTTGTAGATGGTGGACAGGCTTTGGTGAGTCAGGAGGTGAGTTACTCACTGCAGGATTCCCAGCCTCTGACCTACTCTTGTAACCACCTTATCTACGTGGCTGATCCGGTTCAGTTTCTGGACAGTGGTAATCCCCAGGATGTTGATAGTGGGGGATTCAGTGATGGTAATGCCCATTGAATGTCAAGGGGAGATAGTTAGATTTTCTCTTGTTGGAGATGGTCATTGCCTGACACTTGTGTAGTGTGAATGTTATTTGCCACTTGTCAGCCCAAGCCTGGATATTGTCCAGGTCTTGCTGCATTTGGACATGGACTGCTTCAGTATCTGAGGAGTCATGAATGGTGCTGAACATTGTGCAATCATCAGCGAACATCTCCACTTCTGACCTTATGATGGAAGGAAGGTCATTGATGAAGCAGCTGAAGATGGTTGGGCCTAGGACACTACCCTGAAGAACTCCTGCAGTGATGTCCTGGAGCTGGGATGAATGGCTTCCAACCACAACCATCTTCCTTTGTGCTAGGTATGACTCCAACGAGCAGAGAGTTTTCCCTGAATCCCATTGACTCCAGTTTTGCTAGTGCTCCTTGATGCCACACTCGGTCAAATTGATGTCAAGGGCAGTGATTCTCCAGGATTGAGATTGGATCTAAACATAATTATATAACTAGTCTCCACTTACTGCATCTTATGGAGAAATCTCCCTGTTTGGTCGGGTGAAGCTGTTACAGGTTTTGTCATGGGTTCTGTTACTATGGACACTTTTTAAGTAGACTCTGCTGCCAAACAGACCATTTACTGGGAGTCCAAAAGTCCTGCCCTTCTTCAAACCCATTGGATGACACAGTGCTTAGAGGTGAAACATATAACAAACACATAAATTGCAAAATACTGCAGTCAACAAGATGGCATTATTATTCATGGTGCTTATGTGTACAGGAACAGTCCTTCAGGCTGTGTTCTGCGGGCTGGTGGTGATGTTATTAATGGTGCCTTGCAAGCTACTACAATGTCAAGGATATTGACCCCTTTAACTCCAGTGCGCTGCCATGCTTCTTAATGTGCATTGTACCAAGGAGTCACAATAACACACCGCTTGCAGTGAAATCAGTTTCAATGTTGTCAGCCCGATTTTCCACAACAAAATGGGACATTATTCAGGAGAACCATGGCTGAAGATATCATGAGTAAAATGTTAACTTTCTAAATCACCAATTAGGCCTCATGCTGGACTGTCATATCCAATTCTGGGCACCATGCTGTAAGACGAATGTGGGTGTGCAGTAGAGGTTTGCAAGAATGACCCCTGGAATTAGAGCTTTTCACCATGTGCAGAGACTGACGAAGCTGCTGTTCTGTTTAGAGCAGAAAAGGTTAAGGGGAGATTTAATGGAGGTGTTCAAAATTACATGGGGTTTTGAAAGAGTAGTTTTTTTTTTAGATAGGGAGGAACTGTTTCCACTGGCAGGAGGGTCAGTAACCAGAGGACATAACTTTAAGATAATTAGCAAAAGAACGAAGGACGAGATAAGAAATATTTTAATTTTGGAAAGCAAGTTGTTGTGACCTGAAAGAGCGATGAAGCAGGTTCAATAATAATTTACAAAAGGGTAAATACTTGAGAAAGGAACAATTTTCAGGGCTTTGGGGAAAGCACAAGGGGAGTGGAGCTAATTCGATAGCTCTTTCAAAGAGCCAGCACAGACATGATGGACAGAGTGGGTTCCTGATCCTGTATGGTATTTATAGCAGATAATAACTCAGTTGTACACCAGGGCTACTGAGACTGAGGCTATAAATGGCTCGTATGTTCTGAATAAGCCAATTGTGGAATATTGCACTTAGCATGTGTACCTTGACAGTTCAGACTCAAGTGGTCAATGTGCATTTGTGTTTAACCTTTGGAGTGTATGAATTATGAATAATCTTTTAGCAAATCTCCAATTAAGACATTACTCCTTAATGTGCCACCAATATGCTTAATATGCCTCCCGACAACAGGGTTTTAGCAAACTCCTTGTCAAGTAGTCATGATAGTTGTTATGAATTCATTAAAGGTCAAGTTCCTTGTGTGACAGCAATTATAATGTAATAAAAACCAGGCATAGATCAATATGCTAATTACATTTCTATTCTCTATTTGCATCTGCCAATCTCGTCCATGTCCCTGACTGACCAAACTTGAGTGTTGCATCTGAAAGCAGTGTATGTAACCTTTGCTTGATTTCAATTAGCTTTTATCTCATTCTGCCGGTGCTCTGTATTGCTCCAGAGTCTGTAGCAGCCTCGCACGCAAGTGTGTTCTAATTGTGTTGCCTTTGTTGCATTTCCATTCTGATGGCAATCAGGACTGAATTTTGAGTGCGTTGTTGGCAGAGAGCAGAGATTCTGAAGTTGGAGCACAGGTGAGAGCAGCTGTGTTTGGAGTGATGCCTGTGTTTAAGTCAGGTAGTGTAGTTAAGATGCTAATTCCACAGCCTGAGCTGGCAGAATCAATGCAACTCAACAGGAGATGAAGAGTGAAAGTCTTCTTGTAATGGCTCCAAATCCTCGACACTATCAAAACTCGTGACTCATGGACTGTTTCTATCCTACGCCAGTGCCCTTGTTTCCTGCTGTGCATTTCACATAGCTCAATACAATCCAGCCTTAAACTTGCTGAGGCTCACCAGGCCTGATGATGGGAAGCACTGACAAAGCCTCACACCTCGCAATCTACCAACCCAAAAGACCACGTACTGCCCCCTCTGCAACATTGCTGAGCTTTACTCTTCACTCATCGTTGTGGTCTCGTCACTTTTTGAAACACCCTCCCCGGCCAAACTGCAGCTTGTCAAACAAGTCAATTGCCCACAGCCTGTCTCTCGTAAATTTCTGCTTGTCCATCATCCTCTCCTTATTAACTGCTCTTTGTTCCCTATATCCCTGTGCATCCACTTCGACACCCTTGCCCGAAGTTACACATCTCTCACCTCACCCTAATTCTGGAAGCTGCACCTACCCCACCAGCACTCCATCCTGCAGCCTGAGCTTCCTGCTCATGTTTATCTCTCTCGCCTTCTGTCCCCCCCCCTCCAACCATCACCCCACCCCCCTCACAAGTTTCTCATTTGATGGCGGAACCTGTAGTCCTCTCAGTCTTCTCTCATCTTCACCCCTTTCTCATCCCCTCTAGTAAAAGCCTCCTCAACAGTGTGCTTGGTCCACTGGCATAATTCTCCCATAGCGCATTCAATTCTCTACCCCTGTGAATTGCCTTTGGGACATTTCTTTAGGTTATGGGTGCTGTATAAATGGGGGCTGTTGGCAATCAGAATGTTACCATATTTGTATCTTCTTAGGAGCATTTATGGATCAGGTCCAGGGCTGCTCTGTGTCATTCAGGTTTTCTGAGTTGGGCATCATAGGCGTGCTACAAAGTAAATCTTTCTCTACAACCCCTTACAATACACCGTAAACTCCATCTTAGATTAACATACCATGAGTGTGGCTGCCAAGTTAGGAAAGAAAGAACTTGCATTTATCTAGCACCTTTCATGACTTCAGAATGTCCCAAAGTGCTTTACAGCCAATTAGGTGGTTTTCAAAGTGTAGTCGCTGTTGAAATAGAGGATTCGGCAGCCCTTCTTGTACGTGGCAAGATCCCACAAACAAATGGCGAGATCATCTGTTTTTTATTGAGGTTGGTTGAGGGTTAAATATTGACCAGGGATGGCTCCCCTCTTTTTCTTCAAAATGGTGCCTCGGGATCTTTTCCCTGAGGGGCTAGGTGGGGCCTAGGTTTAACATCTCATGTGAATGAAACGAGGTGCAGGGCTACGGGGAAAAGGCAGGGCAATGGCACTAGGTCATAATGCTCGCTTGGAGAGCCGGTGCAGACACGATGGGCCGAATGGCTTCCTTCTGCGCTGTTGAAATCCTGCGATTCTGTGAAAGGCCACACACCTCTGACAGTGCGACACTCCCCCAGTACTGCGCTGGGAGTTTCAGCTGAGATTTTAGCTTAAGTCACAAGTGTGGGACTCAAGATCTTCTGACTCAGAGGCAGGAATATCCTTCATTGAGCAGTCACCTGAGCCCTAGGCCGACGGGGGAGTGTTGTGGTGTTAACCCTTCTGGAACTGGGGTGGCAGGTGACTCAATTGCCTGAGAATCCCACGAGCCACAGAGAGACCAGGGGAGAGGACAACATGGCGTGTGTTAAAACTAAGCGAAATACTCTGCTACCCAGTCACCTCTTTGCTGAAAGTAATTTTCTGTGAGAATTACTTTGCTGAGGTAGACCACAGGGGCTGAAAAGGAGGATTAATATCACATCAATGATAGCAAAGTCTTATCTTTTCATCAGTGGCCACTTGTGTAAATCCATAAATCTTGCACCAACAAATATCTCCAGAGAGAATATAATCCCAGCAACTCAATAATTCAACACACTCTCCAGCTGAGTTCCATCTCAGTAAGAACTTCATGATAGGAACAGAGAGAGCGCCTGGTAGTTACAGAGTCTAACTGGACAGAGTCTAACACTGACTATATAAGGAAGGCAATCAATGTATGTTGTTAAGCAACATCTTGCTTACTGTCGCTGTCAGGACTGGTCACTGCTGCCCCTTTTAATTGTGGATTGTTAAACTGTCACTTGGTGACTACTGGGTGGAATCTCAGCCGAGCTACAATCTGCGGGCATATTTTATTTGTATATTTTCCGGCCAGAAGATTGTGCGGCTCGATTAATGGACATTTTGGGCCCAGGTCTGCCCTGAAATTTGGCAGGTCACAGTCACTGAGTGTCTAGCAAAGTGACTTGTGCGGAAGCTGGAAATCAGGCTGCTGCATTTGGAAGCGTCTTGTGGTGGAGACTAAGGCACAGTGTTGATTCAGGAGGAGCTTCTTCACGCTTGTCAGCTGGGGCGCAGTGGGCTGAACTCTCACCCCTGTGTCTGAAAAGCTCTGTGTTCAGCCCACCTTCTTAAAGACGAGCGCAAAACTCAGGCCAAGGTTCCAGTGCAGTGCCGGAGGAGTACTACAGTATCCGAGGTGCTGTCTTTGATTTTGAACTAAGGCTCCATCTGCCCTCTTGTGTGGATGGACCCTGCCCATTAAGGAAGATGTTTAACTTGCCTTTGAGGGTATCTTCTTCATCTGCGCCAGGCTTTACTGCGCCAGGTGCCCTCAGGGGGCATTAGACTATTCAACATGGTGCTTTTTAAACATTCTTTCATGGGATGTGGGCATCACTGGCAAGGCCAACATTTGTTGCCCATCCCTAATTGCCCTTGAACTGAGTGTCTTACTCAGCCATTTCAGGGGGCAGTTAAGAGTCAACCACATTGCTGTTGGGTCTGGAGTCACATGTAGGGCCAGACCAGGTAAGGATGGCAGATTTCCTTTCCTAAAGGACATTAGTGAACCAGATAGGTTTTAACAACATTCAATGATAGTTTTGTGGTCACCATTACTGAGACTAGCTTTATATTTCATTGGACTTAAATTTCACCAGCTGCTGGGGCAAGATTTGAACCCAAACCCCCCCCCCTCAGAGCATTAACCTGGGGCTCTGGATTACTAGTCCAGTGACAATACCACTACACCACCATCTCCCCCTATGATGTCACGGGGTCATGATTTTGCATGGGCCTGAGTAGGCTTCCTATATGATTGCCTAAAAATACAAGGGCCCAGTTAAGATTGGAGCAGGCGGGAGTGGAGAATGAAATAGATTAACTTCATGCTACCCTATTCCCACCGGATGGGATGGGATAAATTTCACCCCTACCCCACCACCCCCAATTCTGTCACAGCAAAGCATGGCATAACCTTAATGATGAATTTACATATAAAATGATTGCACAGAAGCAGTCTTTAATGTAATAACATATTCCATGACACGTCACATAAGCCAATATTAGGTCTGGTGACCAGTGCTTGGTCATAGAAGTAAATTTTAAACAAGCATCTTAAACCTCGGCCTGTGGTTCTCCTCCTTTAGAGAGGGCATCCAGAGTTTAGGGTCTAGGCAGTGTGATAAAATTGTAGAAAAATGCTTAAAACAAGATATTAGAGTATTTTTTTGAGAATATAGCCCAGACCAAGTTCACTAAGATGCATTGGATGGAACAGCCTCATATAGAAATAGTCTCATATAGAAATAGCCTCATATAGAAATAGCCTCTTATAGAAATAGCCTCATATAGAAATAGCCTCATATAGAAATAGCCTCATACAGAAATAGCCTCATATAGAAATAGCCGCATATATAAATAGCCTCATATAGAAATAGCCTCATACATTGCTGTAGATGGACAATCTCTCAGAGCTTTGAAATGGCGAGTGAAATGAAGTAAATATATTGAGAGAAATTTACAATGCAAGTCTCAGGAGAAAAATCTTGCAATAAAGTACTGTCTGCCAACCAAGTGCAAAGACTTAAAATGGCAGGAGATGATTTTAGCTTATGCCAATGATCTTATTGGGTGCTTAGACAGAGGAAGACCATTAATGTCTGATAGAGCTTGGTAACTCAGCCGATAGTGGCTTCCCCAGTCTACCAGCTCAACTGGGCAGGTGGGTCAGGAACCAGAAATCATAGATCTCAGATAATTGGCCAAAGATCAAGGCTGGTGGTGGGGGGGTGGGGAGGGGGGGAGGTGGAATTTTTAACGTTTCTTTATCAACAACAGCAACTGGAGAGGGTGTAGAGGAGATTTACCAGGATATAAAACCATAAGACATAGGAGCAGAAATTAGGCCTTTCGGCCCATTGAGTCTGCTCTGCCATTCAATCATGGCTGATAAGTTTCTCAACCCCATTCTCCCGCCTTCTCCCCGTAACCTTTGATCCCCTTACCAATCAAGAACCTATCTATCTCCGTCTTAAATACACTCAATGACCTGGCCTCCACAGCCTTCTGTGGCAATGAATTCCATAGATTCACCACTCTCTGGCTAAAGAAGTTTCTCCTCATCTCTGTTCTAAAAGGTCTTCCCTTTACTCTGAGGCTGTGCCCTCAGGTCCTAGTCTCTCCTACTAATGGAAACATCTTCCCCACGTCCACTCTATCCAGGCCTTTCAGGATTCTGTAAGTTTCAATCAGATCCCCCCTCATCCTTCTAAACTCCATCGAGTATAGACCCAGAGTCCTCAAACGTTCCTTATATGTTAAGCCTTTCATTCCTGGGATCATTCTCGTGAACCTCCTCTGGACCCACTCTAGGGCCAGCACACCCATCCTGAGATACAGGGTCCAAAATTGCTCACAATATTCTAAATGTGGTCTGACCAGAGCCTTATAAAGCCTCAGCAGCACATCCCTGCTTTTATATTCTACTCTTCTCGAAATAAATGCCAACATTGCATTTGCCTTCCTAACTACTGACTCAACCTGCAAGTTAACCTTAAGAGAATCCTGGACTAGGACTCCCAAGTCCCTTTGCACTCCAGATTTCTGAATTCTCTCCCCATTTAGAAAATAGTCTATGCCTCTATTCTTCCTACCAAAGTGCATGACCTCACACTTCCCCAGGTTCTATTCCATCTGCCACTTCTTTGCCCATTCTCCTAACCCGTCCAAATCCTTCTGCAGCCTCCCCACCTCCTCAATACAACCTGTCCCTCCACCTATCTTTGTATCATCTGCAAACTTAGCCAGGATGCCCTCAGTTCCTTCATCTAGATCATTAATGTATAAAGTGAAAAGTTGTGGTCCCAACACTGACCCCTGCGGAACTCCACTAGTCACCGGCCGCCATCCTGAGAAGGACCCCCTTATCCCCACTCTCTGCTTCCTGCCAGACAGCCAATCTTCTATCCATGCTAGTACCTTGTCTCTAACACCATGGGCTCTTATCTTACTGAGCAGCCTCCTGTGCGGCACCTTGTCAAAGGCCTTCTGGAAGTCTAAGTAGATAATATCCATTGGCTCTCCTTTGTCTAACCTACTCATTACCTCCTCAAAGAATTCTAACAGATTTGTCAGGCATGACCTCCCCTTGATGAAACCATGCTGACTTTGCCCTATTTTACCATGCACTTCCAAGTATTCTGAAATCTCATCCTTAATAATAGACTCTAAAATCTTACCAACGACCGAGGTCAGGCTAATAGGCCTGTAATTTCCCATCTTTTGTCTCACTCCCTTCTTAAACAGGGGGGTTACATTAGCGATTTTCCAGTCCTCTGGGACCCTCCCTGACTCCAGTGCTTCCTGAAAGATCACCATGAATGCAGAATATTGCCTGGGCTGGAGACTGTGAGCTACAGGGAAAGATTGGATAGGCTGGGGTTGATTTCCTCGGAGCAGCGAAGGTTGAGAGAGGAGCTGACAGAGGTGTATAAGATTATGAGGGGCATAGATAGGGTGGATAGGAAGACACTTTTTCCATTAGTAGAGGGGTCAATAACCAGGGGGCATAGATTTAAGGTAAGAGGTAGAAGGCTAAGAGGGGAGTTGCGGAGAAATGTTTTCACCCAGAGGGTGGTGGGAGTCTGGAACTCACTGCCTGAAAGGGTGATTGAGTCAGAAACTCTGGTAACATTTAAGAAGTATTTAGATATTCACTTGAGTTGTCATAGCCTCCAGGGCCGTGAGCCAAGCGCTGGAAAATGGGATTAGTGTGGTCAGATCTTTGTTGACTGGGGCAGACACGATGGGCTGAATGGCCTCCTTCTGTGCTGTAAACATCTATGAGTAACAACAACTTTGCTTTACATAGCACCTTTGATGTATTGCAATGTTCCAAGGCACTTTACAGGAGTATTATCAAACAAAATGTAACACCAAGCCAAGTGAGATATTAGGAGAGGGGACCAAAAGCATGGTCAAAAAGATAGGCTTTAAGGAGGAGAGGGAGGTGGACAGGTTTATGGAGGGAATTCCAGAGCCTAGAGCCTTGGCAGTTGATGAATCGGCACCTATGGGTGGAGTGATTAAAATTGGGCTGCAAAGAGGCCAGAATTGGACGAGTGCAGAGTTCACACTAGGTTGGCTGGAGGAGGTTACAGAGAAAGGGAGCAAGTGGGACCGCGGAGAAATTTGGAAAGAATGGTTACACAGATGGAGGCCATTCAGCCCGTTCTATCTGTGCTCGGTCTCTGGAAGAGCGACTCACTTGTCCGCCACTCCCATGCCATTTCTCAGTCACCCTGCAAATTTTTCCTCAGATAATGATTGAATTCTTTTTTGAAAGCCACGATGGAGTCTGCCTCCACCACACTCTCCGGCAGTGCATTCGAGATTCTGAGCACTCACTGTGTGAATAAACTTTTCCTCAAATCACTGTTGCTTCTTTTGCCGATCACTTAAATCAGTGTGCTCTGGTTCTTGATCCTTCCAGCGATGGGGACAGTTTCTCCCTATCGACTCTGATCAGAGCCCTCTTGATTTTGAAGACCTCTGTCCAACCTCCTCTCAACCTTCCCTTCTCCCAGTCTATCCACGTAACTGAAGTCCCTCAAGAAGGATGGGAATTCCAAAATGGAGACAGTTCCAGAGCAGGAGTTAAGCCGGTAGGCACAAGGGCGATGGGTGAACTAGAGCAAGGGCAGCAGAAGTTCAATTGAGCTACAAATCACTGCGCGCAGTTTTTTACAAGTGTGGTTGTCGCCAGGAGAGGAAAGCCGAGTTAATTCTCTTTTTAATTATCCAGCCCCACCTCCTCAACCGCTCGAGCCCTTTTCCTGGCCAAGGGTGGGTTATAACAGCCATCCTCAGCTGATGTCTGCAGATCTCTAAATTGAGATGAGCAGTTTAAGGGCCGGAAGTAAAAAAAGAAATTAGGAAATGAATACTCGGTGGGTGCAGGGTGTGAGTGTGGGGTCATGGAGTTTACCCAGCACCGTGTCATCATTGAACCTACAGTGATTTGATCAATTAAGCGGCTAATTCACCAATCACTCAGACATGCGTCAGCTGTCAACAGCTCCATCTGAAACTCATTTCTTTTTTTCTCCTCGCTGAAGCATAATCTCCCCTCTTTCATCCAGTTATCTGATCTCATTAGTTTGGTTTTGTGGCTTCGCATCAATTTTTGTAACATCCTTACCCCCTGGCGTGTGATTTCTCCCCCTCCTCCCCTCTGACAGCCTCGAGGGCCAATCACATCCTGCCACCTCCGATCCCTCCCTCGGCCTCTGATTGGCTCTTTGCCCCCTCTGATGCTCTCTGCGTTGACACCTGACAGACAAAGAGTTTGGAAATCAGAGCGAATCACCATTTAATTATAAAGTCGTTCCATTGTGAGGTGAGCACTTGCTGAAACCTGTCATCCTGGACTTGTCATTTTATCTGATTTTAAAGCAAAAAGGAAACATCTTTGATGCAATTATTCTGAAAGCTCAGGACAACAAGAGTATTTGCTGGGAGCACTGGAAACACAGTGTAATCCAGTAATATTTTTATCCTGTTACTGTTCTGTCATAATCACAGAACGATGAAGTTCTCGAAAGCGATTCCACTCTCGTTTAATTCTGCTTTTTTTTAAAATTCAACTTTTTCTCTTCTCTTCTCCTGCAGGCTCTGGCTTTCTTCCCTTTCTGGCTTCCCAGTGTGGCCTTTTATGGTAAAGCCCAGCTCGTCGGGAACATTAGGAAGAGGAGGAGGTCATTTAGCCCCTCAAGCCTGCTCATCAGTAAGATCATGGCTGATCCATACCTTCCCAGAAGGAAAAATCAGTTCGGACCAGTGCTCTTATTTCCCAGTTTTTCTTTTCTGGATTGAATCAAGTTACCTGAGCTCACTTATGACCCTTTCTACCCTCACTGGACAGAAGTCCATTGCTCTCAGTCTTTGGATGCGCCAATTGAGCTCCGGTCTTTACCAGGAGACGGTTCTAGATTTCCGCTACCTTTTCTGTGATTGTGTTTTGAAAACGTCCAGCTCTAATTTTAAGGTCATTCCCCTCTTGTTCTTCATTACCTACCCAGAGGAAATAGTTTCTCCCTATATAAAAACAAAAAACTGTGGATGCTGGAAATCCAAAACAAAAACAGAATTACCTGGAAAAACTCAGCAGGTCTGGCAGCATCGGCGGAGAAGAAAAGAGTTGACATTTCGAGTCCTCATGACCCTTCAACAGAACTGATTTTTCTTTACAAGGAGAGGGGTGAAATAAAAACTGGTTTAAGGTGGGAGGGATTCGGGGGGGTGGGGGGGAGAGAAGTGGAGGGGCTTGGTGTGGTTATAGGGACAAGCAAGAAGTGATAGGAGCAGATAATCAAAAGATGTCACAGACAAAAGAACAAAAGAACACAGAGGGGTTGAAGTTGGTGATATTATCTAAACGAATGTGCTAATTAAGAATGGATGGTAGGGCACTCAAGGTATAGCTCTAGTGGGGGTGGGGGGGCATAAAAGATTTAAAAATAATGGAAATAGGTGGGAAAAGAAAAATCTATTTAAATTATTGGAAAAAACAAAAGGAAGGGGGAAGAAACAGAAAGGGGTTGGGGATGGAGGGGGGAGGTCAAGACCTAAAGTTGTTGAATTCAACATTCAGTCTAGAAGGCTGTAAAGTGCCTAGTCGGAAGATGAGGTGCTGTTCCTCCAGTTTGCATTGGGCTTCACTGGAACAATGCAGCAAGCCAAGGACAGACATGTGGGCAAGAGAGCAGGGTGGAGTGTTAAAATGGCAAGCGACAGGGAGGTTTGGGTCATTCTTGCGGACAGACCGCATGTGTTCTGCAAAGCGGTCGCCCAGTTTACGTTTGGTCTCTCCAATGTAGAGGAGACCACATTGGGAGCAACGAATGCAGTAGACTAAGTTGGGGGAAATGCAAGTGAAATGTTGCTTCACTTGAAAGGAGTGTTTGGGCCCTTGGACGGTGAGGAGAGAGGAAGTGAAGGGGCAGGTGTTGCATCTTTTGCGTGGGCATGGGGAGGTGCCATAGGAGGGGCTTGAGGGGTAGGGGGTGATGGAGGAGTGGACCAGGGTGTCCTGGAGGGAATGATCCCTACGGAATGCCGCCGGTGGGGGGTGAAGGGAAGACGTGTTTGGTGGTGCCATCATGCTGGAGTTGGCGGAAATGGCGGAGGATGATCCTTTGAATGCGGAGGATGGTGGGGTGATAAGTGAGGACAAGGAGGACCCTATCATGTTTCTGGGAGGGAGGAGAAGGCGTGAGGGCGGATGCGCAGGAGATGGGCCGGACACGGTTGAGGGTCCTGTCAACGACCGTGGGTGGAAAACCTCGGTTAAGGAAGAAGGAGGACATGTCAGAGGAACTGTTTTTGAAGGTAGCATCATCAGAACAGATGCAACGGAGGCGAAGGAACTGAGAGAATGGGATGGAGTCCTTACAGGAAGTGGGGTGTGAGGACCTGTAGTTGAGGTAGCTGTGGGAGTCGGTGGGTTTGTAATGGATATTGGTGGACAGTCTATCACCAGAGATTGAGACAGAGAGGTCAAGGAAGGGAAGGGAAGTGTCAGATGGACCACGTGAAAATGATGGAGGGGTGGAGATTGGAAGCAAAATTAATAAATTTTTCCAAGTCCCGACGAGAGCATGAAGCAGCACCGAAGTAATCATCGATGTACCAGAGAAAGAGTTGTGGAAGGGGGCCGGAGTAGGACTGGAACAAGGAATGTTCCACATACCCCATAAAGAGACAGGCATAGCTGGGGCCCATGCGGGTACCCATAGCCACACCTTTTATTTGGAGGAAGTGAGAGGAGTTGAAGGAGAAATTGTTCAGCGTGAGAACAAGTTCAGCCAGACAGAGGAGAGTAGTGGTGGATGGGGATTGTTCGGGCCCCTGTTCGAGGAAGAAGCTAAGCGCCCTCAGACCATCCTGGTGGGGGATGGAGGTGTAGAGGGATTGGACGGCCATGGTGAAGAGGAAGCAGTTGGGGCATGAGAACTGGAAATTGTTGATGTGACGTAAGGTGTCAGAGGAATCACGAATGTAGGTGGGAAGGGACTGGACAAGGGGAGAAAGAAGAGAGTCAAGATAATGAGAAATGAGTTCTGTGGGGCAGGAGCAAGCTGAGACGATCGGTCTACCGGGACAGTTCTGTTTGTGGATTTTGGGTAGGAGGTAGAAGAGGGCCGTCCGAGGTTGGGCGACTATCAGGTTGGAAGCTGTGGGAGGAAGATCCCCAGAGGAGATGAGGTCAGTGACAGTCCTGGAAACAACGGCTTGATGTTCAGTGGTGGGGTCATGGTCCAGGGAGAGGTAGGAGGAAGTGTCTGCAAGTTGACGCTCAGCCTCCGCGAGGTAGAGGTCAGTGCGCCAGACAACAACAGCACCACCCTTGTCAGCGGGTTTGATGACAATGTCAGGGTTGGACCTGAGAGAATGGAGTGCAGTAAGTTCAGAGAGAGAGAGATTAGAATGGATGACAGGAGCAGAGAAATTGAGATGACTAATGTCGTGCCGACAGTTCTCAATGAAAAGATCAAGAGAAGGTAAGAATCCAGAGGGAGGGGTCCAGGTGCAGGGAGAATATTGGAGATGGGTAAAAGGATCCGTTGAATGGGGAGAGGACTCCTGCCCAAAGAAGTGAGCCCGGAGACGAGCTCCCTGTTTAGTTTCTCCCTGTCTACCCCGTTGAATCCTTTTAAAATGTCAAGCACCTTGATCAGGTTATAACTCGATCTTCTATACTCAAGGAACACAAATCTCATCCGTGCAGCCTGTCCTTAGGAGTTAACCCTTCTGGCCTGGGTATCAACCTGCTCAATCTGTGCTGCACCATGCGCACCCCCCCCCCGCCACCCCAAAACCAGCATATGCCTCCTGAGGTGCAGTTCCCAGATCTGAGTGCAGTTATTCCAGATAGGATAGCACTATGATTCCATAACCCTGAAAGCAGACTTCCTTCCTTTTGTAACCCAACACCTCTGAGTTATTGCGCAAAGTCCTGGTCACCCTGAGACGGAGGTGTTGATGGTCCTTATTCTTGAACTACCACAGTCTTAGTGCTTCCATGATGGGGATTAGGGAGAGAGATGCAAGATTCCGACAATGAAGGAACAATGCTGTATTTTCAAGTCAGGATGGTATGCAACTTGGAGGATAACATATGTGGACTTAATCTTATTCTGCCTGGGCGTTAGAAGTCATGGAGTTGGGAGATGCTATAGCAGAATGTTTGGTGAACCACAGCGCCAGTGGTGGAGGGGTTGCTTTGAGCTTTGTGGCAGGGACATTGGTTAAAGATATTGGCTGTGGAATACCAGGCCCACATGGCCTAAGCCTGGACAAGTTAGCACACCTGCAGCAGGAGTCACCGAAATCCTGATTCGTTGCTTTCCCCCAGCCCCAGGGTCGCAAAAGTTCAGTGTAGCGCCTCCTACTGTCAACCCAGCTGCGATCAGTTAATGGAGCACCGGTTGGGAATGGATTGTGGGACCTCCACTGCTCTACATAACTCAGCCATTGAAATAGTTCAGTGGCCAAAACACTCACACCAGCTCTTAAGTCAAAAGGTTGTGAGTTTAAGTCCCACTCCAGAGAATTGAACACGTGACCTAGGCTGACACTCCTAGTGCAGGAACCGAGCGAGCGCCACACTGTCAAAGGGATGAGGTGATAAACTAAGGGCCTGTCTGCACTTTCAGCTGGATGGATAAGATCCCACAGCACGATTCCTAGAAGAGCAGCAGAGATTTCCCCAGTGTCCTGGCCAATATTGATGACTCAACCAACATCACCAAAACATATTGCTGGGTCATTATTCCATTGCTGTTTGTGGGAGCGTGCTGTGTGCTAATTGGCTGCTGTGTTTCCTATATTAACCAATCTTCAAAATTACCTCATTGGCTGTAAAGCACTTTGGGACATCCTGAGGTTGTGAAAGGTGCTATCGAAATGCAAATTTTTTTTTCACATTTCCTGGTCCTGCTCGGATTATTTCAATCTGTTAAAAAAAATGTTCACCATTTATGCAAAAGGGCAGCACAATAAGAAACTCCGAATACCGAATCCCACCCTTTGAAGATTTCTTTAGTCTCATTAGCAATTAAAGATCAGTTGTAACGATAGCCGTCCCCTTTCGTTCCTTTTCTGTCCCCACCCTCTCCTTCAAGTAAGAACTGTGCTTAGGCCACATAGGAATGCTGCAGCTCGCTGCTGCGCTATTCAATGGGGGAGGGAAAGGCAGCCAGTGTTGCCAATCCCGGTCACATCTCCGACACGTTGGGCATCAGAGGGGTCAGTTCAGTTGTGCTGCTGCCCCCCCACCGCCATTTACCCCATCCCAGCTACAACATGGAATACCAACAATCACCATCAAGACTTCTGCACAAATAATGACCCCCTTTGATACGTGAAAGAGGATAACCGGATTCGGTGGAACTCAATCCCGAGATGTCAACACTTAGAAGCAGAGAAGGGAGGGAAAACCATATGCAAGGGGAAAGGTAAAATCCCTTCCCTCCACAATAATCATCCCCAACTGTTACAACAACAGCTTGCATTTATGTGGTGCCTTTAACATAGTAAAATGTCCCGAGGGGCATAATCAGACAAAAATTGATACAAAACCACTTGAGCTATTCGGGACAGGTGACCACAAACGCTGGATCAATGGTAGGTTTTAAGGAGCCTCTTAAAGAGGGAGAGGCGGAGAGGATTAGGGAGGGAATTCCAGAATTTAGGGGCCAGGCAGCTGAAGGCACGGCCACCAGTGGGAAAGCGATGAAATCGGGGATGTTCAAGAGGTCAGAATGAGATGAGCGCAGGGATGTTTGGAGGATGGTAGGAATGGAGGAGATGAGCTTCATGAGAATTATCCACAATAGTTAGTTCTGTAAGATTGGATGATGAACAGATTAGGTCACCTTCTAAAGTTTGCACGTTTTAACAGCCGAGCACATAAATTACCTGAAGAAACTTGGCCTCTGGTAGGCAAGAATTAAATCCCAGTCCATTTTGGATACCCAGCTCAGTCTTTGAATGTAAAAAAAAAAGAAAAATATTACAGCTAGGTAGAAAGCATGCTTGTGTCTGTCGGTTATTGATTGTATTTTATTGTTTTGTCAATAGCCATAAAATCAAAATATAATTATTATCCACCCTCTTTTTACAATTCCCATCAAAATACAATCAACATCTAACTGGCTTCCAGAAGTTGTTACAGATCACTTCACTCCTTGCAGACAGTTTAAGGATGGTTATTTATTGGTGACTAACATGGAGATTTTATTTGCCTTCTGTTCTCTGCTATTCCACCAATTTTCTTGCTGCCCCACCCTCCTGTGTTGAGTCCTCTCCAGAGTCCAGTTCCACAGAGCTGTGCATCTGAATGATTACTATTCACTGTGAGTGCTGGATGATAAGCCTATGAGGATAACACAGCCAGTCTCTCGCAATGTCCTCACCCAGTATTAAGAGCGTAGGTAAGCATGAAATCTCAGCCTCCTCTCACACACACACACACACATACACACACACACACACGTGCATCCTCCTCCCCGGACTTTATTTTTATTATTACCGTTTATTTATCTTTTTGACCCTCAGATCATTTGGTGAAACACCGTGGTGACAGATGGTCTTCTTGAGCTGTCCCACAATTCGACCCTCCACAACTGATTGGAGAGCCTACCCTTGTGTGTATATATTTTTCTCTTTACTCTTTCATGGGATGTGGGCATCGCTGGCAAGGCCAGCATTTGTTGCCCATCCCTAATTGCCTTTGAACTGAGCGACTTGCTGGGCCATTCCAGATGACAGTTAAGAGTCAACCACATTGCTGTGGGTCTGGAGTCACATGTAGGCCCAGACCAGGTAAGGACGGCAGATTTCCTTCCCCTAAAGGGCGTTAGTGAACCAGATGGGTTTTTACAACAATCAGTTATAGTTTCATGGTCACCTTCACTGAGACTAGGGCCAGAATTATATGTCCCGCGGGCGGGCACGTGCCTGACCTGAACGGGCGTGAAATCGGGTGAGAAGACGTCGGGTGAGCGTCCCAACGTCAATACGCGCTCGTGCGAATTTTCGAAAGTCGAAAGAGCGCCCGCCGACAATTAAGCCCATTAACGGCCCAGTTGTCTGTGATTTTTGGTGGCCCGTCCAACCTTACCGTTGGCGAATGGGACAATCGGCCAGGCGGGCCTTACATTTTTGATGAAGCCTCATCCAAGGGCGGGATGAAGTCTCTGTTAGGGTTTAAAACAAAAATAAATATCCGGGCACTGTTTTCTTTCCTGAGGTATGCTTTCAAGTGCTTGATTGTGCTGTATGGACATTTTTTGCAGGATGTTTGGGCTTTCTATGCTGCCAGAATTAAGGCCCATCGTTATATTCTTGCTGAGGCTATGGGTGGTATAGCCTTGTCCTCACTAAACAATCCTAGCAATGGTTTGTGGTCTGAAGCGATTGTAAAATGGCGGCCGTATGCGTACTGGTGAAAATTCTTGACACCAAAGATGATGGGCAGGCTTCCTTTTTCTATCCCTCTTCCGCTGAGGTGAGCGTTCTTGATACATAACCTATTGGCCGTTTCATGCCGTGGTCCATCTGATGAGAGAGCACTGCTCCCACTCTGTAGGGAGGTGCATCACATGTCAGCACCAATTCTTCCATCTGGTCATAATGCAATAATAGGTTGGAGAATTGCAACAATTGCTTCACCTTTATCAAAGATTCTTTCTGGGGCGCTTCCCAAGACCAAGGTTGGGTCTTTTTGAGTAGAGAATGTAGGGGGGCCAGCACTGTAGACAAATTGGGTAAGAACCACCCATAATAGTTGATCATTCCTAGGAATGGTTTGAGCTCTGAGGGATTCTTTGGTGCAGGTGCCTCTCTTCTGGCTCTCACTTTCTCCTCAACCAGGTGGAGGCTCTGTGAATCTACCCGGTGACCCAAATTGATTACCTCCCTCGATTGGAATGTCCACTTTTCTTTTTTTAAGCGCACTTCAGCTTGCAAGAAATGTTTTAAGACTTCTTCCACGTTTGCTAAATGCTCTGTTTCAGTGAATCCTGTCACCAATACATCACCTAAATAGACTACAGCCTGGGGCAGTCCCTGCAGTAAGTTTTCCATTGTTCTCTGAAAGATGGCATAAGTGGAGGAGACACAGAAAGGTAATCGTGTACATTGGTACAACCCTTTGTGGGTATGAATTGTGACAAATTCCCAGGAGGCATTATCCAACTCTAGTTGTTGATAAGCATGACTCATGTCAAGCTTTGTGTACATTGTACCTCCTGCCAGCTTGGCGTACAGCTCCTCGATTTTTGGAATGCGGTGTCTGTCTAGCTTAGCTACTTTATTAACCATCGGTTTGTAGTCTCCATAAATTTGGATGCTTTGGTTGGGTTTAAGGATGGGGACTATGGGTGCTGCTCATCCTGAGAACTGAACAGGTGTATAATGCCCAGTTTCTCTAGTCTGTTCAGTTCAATATCGACTTTTTCTTGCAGGGCATGTGACACCGGTCTCGTCTTCATGAACTGGTTAGGGTTGGGGTGGCGGGGGGGGGGGTTCTTCCAGATCCACATGAACCTTGGCCTGCAGGCCCTGGAGTTTCCCCAGTTCGTCCTTGAAGGCAGTGGTATACTTTTGTAGTAGCTCTGGTAGCCCACTTGCTCCCAACAGTAAAATTTCAGCCCATTCTAACTTAATCTCCTTTAACCAGTTTTGCCCCAGGAGACTTGGCCCTTCACCTGCTACCACCATCAAGGGTAGCTTTGCCGAATGACTTCCATAATGGACAGTTACTCTGTTTATGCCTTTTATTTGAATGTCTTCACCCATATATGTTTATAGCTTGGTGTCTGTTTCTTCTAAACTTAATTGATGGTCACCATTATTCAAATATCTGAAGGTATGTTCCCCAGTTACTGTAGCAGAAGCTCCTGTGTCCACTTCCATTCTAACAGGATTGCCATTTATTTTCACTGTGCCAAATATTGGTTCTGTCTTTTCAACCTTTCAGATTAAACAACAAGTAAATGTCTGAATTTATTGTTTCAGACTCTAGTACGTTGTAGATTTCATTGGGCTTCTCCTTTTGTTCACAAGCCTGTTTGAATCTTTCCTTGAATTGCATCATCATATCTCTATTTCCATGACAATAGTAGCATTCGATTTTTTTAAACTGCCAATCGCTAAAAGACTGATTGTTTCCACCTCTATTAAAATTATTCTTCAATTTTGCTTCTAAGTTTTTTTTTTATTCTTTGGCTAGTGGGAGCTGTTTCCCGCTTCTCGGTGAAGTCTCGCTTTCTCGCGCCTCTTTTGGCTGACGTTTCCTGCCTGATATGGAACGCGGCGCCATTTTGCGCCCCCTGTATTGCTTGTGAATCTCTTACAGCGCTTTCCATGGCCAGCGCTATCTCCAACACCTTCTTGAAATCCAGATTCATTTCGGACAATAATCTTTTCTGAATGGTGTCCTCTTTCACACCACACACTTAACAGTCTCTGGACATGTCGTTCAGAGTTGTACTGAACCCGCAATGTTCTGTTAACTGCTTCAAATTTGCCACATAGTATGCAATTGTCTCACCCGGGGCTCTATTTCGTGAATTAAACCTGAACCTCTGCATCGTGACTGAGGGCTTGGGTTGGAAATGACCCTTCGTGAGGTCCACCAATTCATCGAAATTTTCTGAACCTGGGGCACTGGGTGCCATCAAACTTCGAATCAGACTGTAGGTTTTGCTCCCACAAGTACTCAAGAGGATCGCTCGCCTCTTCTCTTCCCCATAAACTTGATCGCTTGAAAAAATAACATGAGGTGTTCTATGTATTGAGACCAATTGTCTGTGGCAGGTTCAAAGGATCCATTCTCCCAAATTGTGGCATTTTGAGAGGGTATAACTTCTTCAATTCTAATGAAGCCTGGTACTTACAATCACTGGGCGAGGTACAGTGCTGATTTCTATCTAATTTGATTTCTTCTGTTCAATCCTATTTTATCCTCTTTTTGTTGTACAGTTTGTTGTAGGGTGGCTGAGTTATGCGACTAATGATAGAGTTGACTTGCAGACACTTCTTTGGTGGAAATATTAAGTTTATTTACAATATACTCAGCAGCAACTACATGTGCGCTTTCATCTCCAACTCTATCTCAACACTGAGGTAGCCTGTGCTACTCTCCTATTGGTTACTACAGGTCATGTGATTTTGCCTAACAAGTATTATTCTTAAAGGTACATTACACACTAAATAAAACCATAATTTCTACAAGTCTATCTACTAAGTCTCATGCCTAGAGCCCAAGATAGAAAGACCATCCTAGAACAGCATTTCTGTCTGAAAGTGTGATTATTTCAGACTGCTGGGAACCCGAGACAGAACACTGATCCGCAGCTTCCACCCCAGCCAAGGTGATATCAGTTCATTCAGCACAGCCCCTGGATGAAAACTGGGGCCTTGTGGAAGTGAATTGCTCAATGACTTGCTGCTTATACTTGCTTGGGCACTGTGGGGAGAAAGGGATTCTCTACAATTACATAGTATTATGTAGGACATATGTCACAGAAATAGGCCATTCGGCCCAACCAGCGTGTTGTATGTTCTATATTTCTGAGCAGAGATGGCACTATTCTCTAAAGTGTGTAACAGGTTTCATTCACAGTGCTTTGAAATGTCTACTCCACGCTCTAGCTCTGGCTTGAAGCTCTTCCTACAGCTTTGTTTCTTCACTCTGAGCCCAAACCCAGGCTTAATGAATCAAACACAGCACACATCAATAGTAAACAGACTCACATAATCAAAACACAGAACAATTGAACAGTATACAGTGCATGCTGGTGTTTATGCTCCACTTGAGCCTCTGTATGAGGAAGGACATGGCCGCAATAAATTAATCACTGGGTTTAAAGCCTCTCCAAACCAATAGGATGGCAGGTTCCTCTCTTTGCTGGCAGTAAGACACATTCATGAATGAAATAGCTCTGGGGCAGCCTCGGGTGGAGATAAGGCCCTCTGGGGTCCCCTTCGAACCACTGGCTGGTTCTCCACCCTATGTCAAAACCTTCTCGATCAGGATGATAAAGGGTGGACTAGGCAAGTTACGAGGGCAGGTTGCACAGACTAGGCTCATACTCCCTCAAATATAGCAGACTAAGGGTTGATCTAATTGAGGTGTTTAAGATGATTGAAGCCGTTGATGGGGTAGATTGAGAAAAAAACATTTCCTCTGATGGGGGTGGGGTGGGGGTGGGGGTGGGGGTGGGGGTTGGGGTGGGGTGGGGTGGGGGTCTAAAACAAGTGGCAAGAACCTTCAAATTCGAGCCAGGCCCTTTAGGGGTGATGTCAAGAAGCACTTCCTCACACAAAGGGGAGTGGAAATCTAAAACACCACCCCACCATGCACCCCCCACCCACCCCCTTCTGGCCAACAACTGGGTGATCAAATGAAATGTGTAAACTGGAGGTTGATAGATTTTTTGCTGGGTTGAAGGGTATGGAACCGAGGTGGGCAAATGGAGTTATGGTGCAGATCTAACTGAATGGTAGAACAGGCTTGAGGGGCTGAATGGTCTCCTCCTCTTTCTCATTCCCTACATTCAGAGAGGGGAGAGGGGCAACTGCCCCGGGGAGGCAGAGTGGAAAGGAACAGAGGTAACACTGGCACAAGGTTTGAGGCGGTTGTTCAGAATATCAAGATTAAGTGTGAGTGGGGAGGATTGAACGAGAGGTAGTAAATGTCTGGCTTTGAGCTATGATTGAAAATTTATAACACCAAGTAAATGTTACATTTTCATATGTTTATTTGAGAGGGATTCTCAGCATGTTATCGTAGTACTACATTTATTTTCTGAGTCGACACAATGTTCCATCCCGCACTGTATGGGCCTCGAGCATTTGATTAAAATAATGTGACAAGGTCGAATTAAGAAGTCAGCAGAAAAAATACTTCCTTCTGTTTCTCTTAAAGGTGCAAGAGGTTTTTTTTAAAAATGCATCTGAACTAGCAATTATCACTCAAGCAGAAAGAGGTTAATTGAAGAATCTGATAGGGAAGCTTATGGCAGATTAAAGCAACAGCAGGCGATTTTTTAAAGGGGAAATGTCCTTTAGGAGGGTAGAACTAAAATGTCTCCCATTTCCTTATTGCCTTTAATTATTTGATGACTTTTCGGTGAAATGTATGTACGCAAACACAAATACATATATACCTACCTCTTGCTCAGTCCTCTCACCTTGGCCTCAATATTGTGTATGCACACACTCACACAGATACACACACTCTCACTCGCACACACACTCACGCACACACACTTGTACACGTGCACAGAGACACACACAAATGCACACACACACACACATACACACGTGCGCACACAGACACATATACTCTCACATGCGCACACTCACACGCACACACTCACATGCACACAGGCACACACTCTCACATGCACAGACACTCACATACACTCAGACACATGTACACTCAGGCACACATGCACACACGCACACTCAGATGCACACCACACTCAGACACACACGTGCACACAGACACACACTCTCATCTGCACACCCATGTACACTCAGACACACACCACACTCAGACACACACGTGCACACAGACACACACTCTCATATGCACACTCATGTACACTCATGTACACACCACACTCAGACACACACGTGCACACAGACACACACTCTCATATGCACACCCATGTACACTCAGACACACACCACACTCAGACACACACGTGCACACAGACACACACTCTCATATGCACACCCGTGTACACTCAGACACACACCACACTCAGACACACACGTGCACACAGTCACACACTCTCATATGCACACCCATGTACACTCAGACACACACCACACTCAGACATACACGTGCACACAGACACACACTCTCATATGCACAGACACTCATGTACACTTAGACACACACCACACTCAGACACACACGTGCACACAGACACACACTCTCATATGCAAACCCATGTACACTCAGACACACACCACACTCAGACACACACGTGCACACAGACACACACTCTCATATGCACAGACACTCATGTACACTCAGACACACACCACACTCAGACACACAGATGCACACTCTCATATGCACACTCATGTACACTCAGACACACACCACACTCAGACACACACGTGCACACAGACACACACTCTCATATGCACACCCATGTACACTCAGACACACACCACACTCAGACACACACGTGCACACAGACACACACTCTCATATGCACACCCATGTACACTCAGACACACACCACACTCAGACACACACGTGCACACAGACACACACTCTCATATGCACACCCATGTACATTCAGACACACACCACACTCAGACACACATGTGCACACAGACGCACACTCTCATATGCACACCCATGTACACTCAGACACACACCACACTCAGACACACACGTGCACACAGACACACACTCTCATATGCACAGACACTCATGTACACTCAGACACACACCACACTCAGACACACACGTGCAGACAGACACACACTCTCATATGCACACCCATGTACACTCAGACACACACCACACTCAGACACACACGTGCACACAGACACACACTCTCATATGCACACTCATGTACACTCATGTACACACCACACTCAGACACACACGTGCACACAGACACACACTCTCATATGCACAGACACTCATGTACACTCAGAAAAACACCACACTCAGACACACACGTGCAGACAGACACACACTCTCATATGCACACCCATGTACACTCAGACACACACCACACTCAGACACACACGTGCACACAGACACACACTCTCATATGCACACCCATGTACACTCAGACACACACCACACTCAGACACACACGTGCACACAGACACACACTCTCATATGCACACCCATGTACACTCAGACACACACCACACTCAGACACACACGTGCACACAGACACACACTCTCATATGCACACCCATGTACATTCAGACACACACCACACTCAGACACACATGTGCACACAGATGCACACTCTCATATGCACACCCATGTACACTCAGACACACACCACACTCAGACACACACGTGCACACAGACACACACTCTCATATGCACACTCATGTACACTCATGTACACACCACACTCAGACACACACGTGCACACAGACACACACTCTCATATGCACACCCATGTACACTCAGACACACACCTGAATTTTACTCGCATCTTCCCGCAGGGAAAAGAAGTCCCGCCCTTAAGAGCATCCAGCCAATCTGATTGGCCAAGTCTCAGCAGTACCAGAACTCAGTAGTAGTCACAGCTGGGACTACAAGCAGCCCCCAGGACAATCATGGTGACCAGGCTTAGAACTAAATCGGTCAGGGAAGGATCGGGGACCCTATTGGGGTGGCTGGGGTGGGGGGGGTGTGGGGGGTGTGGGTGTGGGTGTTGAGTGGGGGGGATTGGCATTGGCGGGGGAGTGTCGGTTTTTGGAGGCTGGAGGATGGATTTCACAAAGGGCTGGGTAACATCTTGAGGGATTAAGGCTCTGATGGGCAGATGGCACTTCCCCAAAGGAGGTACCCCCTTTCTTTCCCACCTTTTCATCTGAGATGGTAAAGTAGTGGGCTGGCCTTCCCCAGTATTATTGCAGTAGGGTGCAGGGGTGGAGGGGGGCAGGAGGTGGAAAAAGATCCTCAACAGGACACTGACTGGCCAGTTAAGAGCCTCAATAGGCCTAAGGGTGGGTGAACATACGAATTAAGAGCACGAATAGACCACTCGGCCCCTCAAGCCTGCTCTGCCATCATGGTTGATCTGATTGTAACCTCAACTCCACATCCCCGCCTACCCCCCCCCGATAACCCTTCACCCCCTTGTTAATCAAGAATCTATCTAGCTCCACCTTAAAAATATGCAAGGATTCTGAGGAATAGAGTTCCAAAAACTCACCACCCTCTGAGAGAAAAATTGTCTCTTTATCTCTGTCTTAAATGAGCGACCCCTTATTTTTAAACAGTGACCCCCTAGTTCTAGATTCTCCCACAAGAGGAAACATCTTCTCCATATCCACCCTGTCAAGACCCCTCAGGATCTTAAAGCCTTCATTCAAGTCATCTCTTACTCTTCTAAGCTCCAGCAGATACAAGTCTAGCCTGTGCAACCTTTCGTCATAAGCTAACCTGCCCAATCAGGGTATTAAACTAGTTACCCTCCTCTGAACTGCTTCCACTGCATTTATACCCTTCCTTAAATAAGCAGACCAATACTGTACACAATACTCCAGAGGATTTAGTGACCTCCTGATATTGTGGAATGGAAAGTTCCTGACTTCTATTGAAAGAAATAAATAACATTTCCATGGCATCTTTCACGACCCTACACATCTCGAAGTGCTTTACAGCTGATAAAGGACCTGTTGAAGCATGGTTACTGATGTAATGTGGGAAATTGCACACAATTCCTTTGCATGTGATGTCCATCCAATTGTTTTAGTGAGGTTAGGGTTAGATATTACACATGTGGTCTCAACTGGACTCTGTGGATGAGGTACGCTGTGGGTGTACCTACACCACAGGGACGGCAGCGGTTCAAGAAGGCAGCTCACCACCTTCTCAAGGGCAATTAGGGATGGGCAATAAATGCTGGCCCAGCCAGCGATGCCTACATCCCACGAACGAATAAAAAAATATAGGGCCAGCCAGTCCGCCTGAGTGAAACAGCTGCTGCCTTGGATTGAGTTGGTCTCAGTGTCAGCAGAAGCTGTACATATGTCAGGGTGGGCAAGAAGAGCTCCAACCACCAGAGTTAAATTCTATTCCATTATTATGTTGGCAACTGGGAGCATTTGCTTTTTAACAGTTTATGAAGTTGCCTCCAGGGCTGCGGGACAAGTGCAAACCTATTGGTTAGATACAGTGTCAGATTTTCCATTGTAATAGCGATCCAGAGACAGATTGCCAGCATCACCCATCGAGATCAGCCATTAGCATCCTAATGCCCCAATTCACAAGGTCCCATCCAAGTGTTCCAACTCCTTCACGTTTCACCTTCATCATCTGTAACCTCATCCGAACTCTGGACTCTTGTGAACACCACCCAGACCTCAACTCTCTCCATCCCACTGTTCCCCACCCCTCCACCCCATCCCCTCCACCCCACTGCCCCCCACCCCTCCACCCCATCCCCTCCACCCCACTGCCCCCACCCCTCACCCCATCCCCTCCACCCCACTGCCCCCACCCCCTCCATCCCCACTGCCCCCCACCCCCTCCATCCCACTGCCCCCCCCATCCCCTCCATCCCACTGCCCCCCACCCCCTCCATCCCACTGTTCCCCACCCCCTCCACCCCATCCCCTCCATCCCACTGCCCCCCACCCCCTCCATCCCACTGTTCCCCACCCCTCCACCCCATCCCCTCCATCCCACTGTTCCCCACCCCCTCCATCCCACTGCCCCCCACCCCCTCCATCCCACTGCCCCCCACCCCCTCCATCCCACTGCCCCCACCCCCTCCATCCCACTGCCCCCCACCCCCTCCATCCCACTGCCCCCCACCCCCTCCATCCCACTGTTCCCCACCCCTCCACCCCACCCCCCTCCATCCCACTGCCCCCCACCCCCTCCATCCCACTGCCCCCCACCCCCTCCATCCCACTGCCCCCCACCCCCTCCATCCCACTGCCCCCCACCCCCTCCATCCCACTGCCCCCCACCCCCTCCATCCCACTGCCCCCCACCCCTCCTCCCCGTCCCCTCCATCCCACTGCCCCCCACCCCCTCCATCCCACTGCCCCCCACCCCCTCCATCCCACTGCCCCCCACCCCCTCCATCCCACTGCCCCCCACCCCCTCCATCCCACTGCCCCCCACCCCCTCCATCCCACTGCCCCCCACCCCTCCTCCCCGTCCCCTCCATCCCACTGCCCCCCACCCCCTCCATCCCACTGCCCCCCACCCCCTCCATCCCACTGTTCCCCACCCCCTCCATCCCACTGCCCCCCACCCCTCCTCCCCGTCCCCTCGATCCCACTGCCCCCCACCCCTCCACCCCATCCCCTCCATCCCACTGCCCCCCACCCCCTCCATCCCACTGCCCCCCACCCCCTCCATCCCACTGCCCCCCACCCCCTCCATCCCAATGCCCCCCACCCCCTCCATCCCACTGCCCCCCACCCCCTCCATCCCACTGCCCCCCACCCCCCTCCTTCCTATTCCCTCCACCCCACTGCCCCCCACCCCCTCCATCCCACTGCCCCCCACCCCCTCCATCCCACTGCCCCCCACCCCCTCCATCCCACTGCCCCCCACCCCCTCCATCCCACTGCCCCCCACCCCCTCCATCCCACTGTACCCCACCCCCTCCATCCCACTGTACCCCACCCCCTCCTCCCCGTCCCCTCCATCCCACTGTACCCCACCCCCTCCTCCCCGTCCCCTCCATCCCACTGCCCCCCACCCCCTCCATCCCACTGTACCCCACCCCCTCCTCCCCGTCCCCTCCATCCCACTGCCCCCCACCCCCTCCTTCCTATTCCCTCCACCCCACTGCCCCCCACCCCCTCCACCCCACTGTTCCCCACCCCCTCCACCCCACTGTTCCCCACCCCCTCCATCCCACTGCCCCCCACCCCCTCCATCCCACTGCCCCCCACCCCCTCCATCCCACTGTTCCCCAGCCCCTCCACCCCACTGTTCCCCACCCCCTCCACCCCATCCCCTCCATCCCACTGCCCCCCAACCCCTCCATCCCACTGCCCCAAACCCCCTCCACCCCAACCCCTCCACCCCACTGCCCCCCACCCCCTCCATCCCACGGTTCCCCACCCCCTCCACCCCGTCCCCTCCACCCCACTGCCCCCCACCCCCTCCTCCCATCCCCTCCATCCCACTGCCCCCCACCCCCTCCACCCCACTGCCCCCACCCCCTCCATCCCACTGCCCCCCACCCCCTCCATCCCACTGTTCCCACCCCCTCGACCCCACTGTTCCCCACCCCCTCCTTCCTATTCCCTCCATCCCACTGTTCCCCACCCCCTCCACCCCGTCCCCTCCACCCCACTGCCCCCCACCCCCTCCTCCCCATCCCCTCCATCCCACTGCCCCCCACCCCCTCCTCCCCACCCCCTCCATCCCACTGTTCCCCACCCCCTCCATCCCACTGTCCCCCACCCCCTCTATCGCACTGTCCCTCCACCCCACTATCGCCCACCCCTTCCAAACCAGTGTCCCCCAGCACGCCCCTCAACCTTCCTCCCACCGTTGATGGCTGTGCCTTCAGTTACCCGGGTCCCACTCTCTAACTCCTTCCCTAAACCTCTCCAGCTGCCTCGCCTCTTTTAGACCCTCTGTAAAAACCCCCCTCTTTGACCAAACTTTGGGTCACCCCATTGGTTCCCCCTGGGAGATGGTTCTCTGCAACACCCTCCTGTTGTGCTGTAGCAGCAGACTCCTTCCTTGCTTTCCGCTCCGCTTAACCCTTTGTCGACCCGCGGAGCTAAGATGCCCTGTGAAACACCTCAGGGAATTCCTCAACACTGGCAAATACAGCAACTCGTTTTTAGACAGCCCCGGAGTCAAACGTCCCAATGTCAAACCATAAAATGGAGGTACAGGCGCCAAAAGCTTGGGCAGAGAGGTCAAAAAGGTGTCATCCGAATGCTGCCACTTCCGTGTCCTTCTGCCTTGGTCACATTGGAAAGTAATTTCTGGAGAGCCCAGGGTAATCCTGGTCACTTGGCAAGCTTTGTTCCACCTGACCAGCAAATTACTTGGACTGATTGGCCAGGAATTTCATTTATTGTGGAGATGAGTTTTGGTGCTGGGGTGCTTTGAAAATAGCGACCCTGGATGGTGTGTTATTGTTCTGACACCCCTGAGACATGCTTGAATTTTCAAGGGGAGAGTGGCTAGGGGGTGGGGGGGTTGTTGGGACCCCTTCAGTTAACAGCCCGTTCATCTCCTTGAGCTTGTTAGTGAGCGACAGGAGGGTGAGAAGGTGATTTTCCAAGTGCAAATTGCCAAACCAAAACAGCCTGGTGCATGTGAGTGTGCAGCTGTCATGTTTGATTGGGGGGGGCGGGCGGGGGGGCAATTAAGTCATCTTTTTATATAAAGAGAAGCTGCTGGCACTTGGGGACTTTGTACCACATCAGGCATGGTACCTTTCAGTTGGTCATTTGGCCACTTTTGTGTGCGGTGAGGCTGCTCCCTCTCTTCCGCAAGACACAGGCAGGCTCCATTATGGCTTCCGTCTGCCCCAGCCACTCACACTCTGCAGGCAGCTCCCGCTTCCTGGTAACATTTGGCACCGCTAATTTGGCGTTCAACTGGCCGTCGGCCCGATTAGCTCACTTACATTTGAAGATTATGTCACACAGGGTCATGGCCCGGAGATTATTCTGGGATGGGGAGGGGGGTTTCCAACCCCGAATTGAAAATCAAACCCATTACCTACACTGGTCTGGCCTTGGGCAGGTATCACACACAATGTGAAAACATGGAATTATAGAAGGAGGCCATTCAGCCCTCCTCGGAATGGGCTTTCCCTCTCAGGCAGCAGATTTTTGAGTCACTTTGTTAGCGGTGTTAGTGGGAAGGTTTAAATATCTACTGACTATAAAAATGTCAAAGCAAGTCACTCCAAAGTACTCGGTGCTGTGAGAGGGAAGGATTGTCTGAGGTGACGGCTGGAGCTCTGGTTTATCATTTCACTTTCCTGCTGAACTCGAGTCTGCTAAAGCAACTTGTCAAAGGTTGGCAGGAAGGTGGGGAAGTGGGGGAGGGAGGTGGAATGTGGTGCGGTGGGGTGGGGGTGGTTTGCGAGGGAGGAGTGGTGGTGGGGGCAGGGGGCGGGGGGAGGGGAGGGCAGAGGTCCGACTCTGCCTCCTGCCTCCTGCCTCCTCAGATGCTTCAGACAATTGTTTGGACTCCGGCCAAAACGTCGGGCAGCCACAACTAATTTATTTGTTCATTATTCAGCGTTGGAGCTAGCTGCTGGCTTCCCCCTGGGAGATGGTGCTTTGCAACGCCCTCCTGTTGTGCTGCAGCAGCAGACTCCTTGCTTGCTTTCCGCTCGGCTTAACCCTTTGTCGACCCGCGGAGCTAAGATGCCGCCTTCTCCTCCGGCCTAGCTGTCGTATATCGAACATCCGAGCCTGGGTGGGCCCAGATGCACATCCCTAGCCTTGCCAACTCTGGCTGTACATATTCACTCATGAAACTGCATTTTTTAAAAAAAAATCCTTCTCTGTTATTGTAACCAATAAGTAAAAATGAAAATTGATGTCCTTTTTTTTAAAAATTTGTCCTGTGGTTTCTTCCCTCCCTTGAGTTGTCCTGGAGATGAATCTTTCATACCAGGAGACTCTGGCTGGGCACTCCTGGAGGGTTGGCAACTCTAAACTTGATGTGCAGTAAATTAATTGGATTCGTGAAGGTCACTGGTCATTATGCAATCCCTTCGTATTAACATGGGGGTTGCTTGCAATACAAGACCAGCTCAAATCATTGGAACTTCACAGCACAGAAAGGAGCTGCCTGGCCCTCCTCTTGCCTGTGCCAGCTCTTTGGCAGAGTTTTCCAATTAGTCCCACTCCCCAACCCCCTCTCTCCATAGCCCTGCAAATGTTTTTCCCCCCCTTTGCGAACTTGTTCAGTGCCACTTTTGAAAGCGGCGATTGAATCTGCTTCCATCGCCCTTTCAGGCTTGTGTGTCTCAGGTCGCAGCAACTCCAAAATTCTCCTCCTGGTTGTTTTGCCAAAAATCTTTTAATCTGTGTCCTCTGCTTACTGCCTCTTCTGCTACTGGAAACAGCTCCTCCCCATCGGCCTTATCAAAAGACCAATAAGATAGGGCCCTGGCTGCCCTGCATTACATCAAGCAAGTGCTCTCTGAGAAAGACAATACGATATGATGCCCTTTGAAGCCGAATTTTTAATGTGTGGACGAAGGATGGGTTTTGGGGTTTGGCAAAGAAGGAGTTGCATTTACCAGCACTCTCTGGGGGACCCAAAGCACTTCACAAGCAGTGAAGTAATTCTGAAGTGCAGCCACCTCTTGTGATGTAGGAAACACAGCAACCAATTTGCGCACAGCAAGCTCCCGCTAACAGTATTAAGGCCGGCATTTTCCAGCCCCGTTGTGGTGTGACACGTGGTGGGAGATTCGGTGGCCCAGCATAAAGTCCATTGACTTACAGGGGGACCGGACCACCCCAGCGGCAGGCAGGGCTGGAGAATCCCACCTTAAGATGGTGAACAGATCGTTTTCAGTAGGAGAATTTCCCTTCTCCTCTTCAAAATGATGCTTTAGGATCTTTTACACCCACCGGATAGGAAAGATGGCACCTCAGTTCAGCAATTGAAAGATGGCACTTCTACCAGTGTGGCACTGCCACCTTGCGGCACTTCCTCAGTGCGGTTCTCCCTCAGTGTGGCAATCCCTCGGTGTGGCACTCCCTCGGTGTGGCACTCCCTCGGTGCGGCATTCCCTCGGTGCGGCATTCCCTCGGTGTGGCACTCCCTCAGTGCAGCACTCCCTCGGTGTGGCACTCCCTCGGTGCGGCATTCCCTCGGTGTGGCACTCCCTCAGTGAGCACTCTCTCGGTGTGGCACTCCCTCGATGAGCACTCCCTCATTGCGGCACTCCCTCAGTGCAGCACTCCCTCGGTGTGGCACTCCCTCAGTGAGCACTCCCTCATTGTGGAACTCCCTCGGTGTGGAACTCCCTTGGTGTGGCACTCCCTCGGTGCGACATTCTCACAGTACAACACTGCCTCGGTGCCGCGCTCCCTTAGTTCAGCGGGGACTGTTAACTTTGAAGACATGCTTAGCTGCCTGGAGTGGGCCGAGAGCCCACAGCTTTCTGACTCCAATGTCAGAGAGCTAGCTCCTGAGCCAGATCTGGACGCTGAGTAGAGGATGGTCCCTCAAGTGTTTCCATCATGTCCTTGAACTTCTTTATGTCCCTTTCCCAACAATAGCACCATTTTGTGCAGGGTGTGTTGGGGGAATGGGGCACTTTCCAATTGCGGCCATGTCACTTCAAGTTAAAGATGGCCCATTCTGCACTGCACACAATGATGCACTTCAGTCCCAACTTCAGGGGAGCAACACCTACAGCACCAAAATGGCAAATGTTTACCATTCTGTGACACAGTGAGTTGGAGTTTGATTTTATGTGCCAGTTCAGAGAGGATGATCACTAATTAGCATTCCAGTTTACATCTTCCTGGGTTTTTATTCACATTGACTTCGGGCTCAGCTTTGACCTCTCCTGTGGGCTGAATGACTCAACACTTATGAGGATAACTTTGGACCTGAAAAAAAAGTTCGATTCAAGTGTATTATTTTTTTGATCAAATTATACTGCTCTTAAAATTTGGGCACAGCGGTTTTTGCAGTGTGCCATATATAATGGGATAATGCAAAGTTAACAGTGCACACATGCAGTTAAATGCAGCTTTGAGGAAGTTATGGTCACGTTGCCCTGGAAGTGGCTGTGGTGGGGAAGAGACCGTTGTTCACCTCCTTGTGGATTGTGCCTTTGCAAAGAAGGTCTGGAGAGAGATGCAGTGGTTTCTGTCGAGGTTCATCCCGGGCAGTGCTGTGACACAGGACTCTGTGCTCTACGGGCTGTTCCCAGGGACACACACCGAGACAAACATCAACTGCAGCTGGAGGATCATCAACTCGGTGAAAAACACTCTTTGGTCTGCCCGAAACTTGTTGGTCTTCCAGTGGAAAAGAGTTGTCCCTGATCGAGTGTTGCAGACTGGCACATTCCAAGATCCAGGACTACATGCTGAAGGATGCACTAAAGCTTGGGGCAGCCGCTGCAAAGGCACAATGGGGAAAGGTCGCTGTCTAAGACCTTTCTGTCATAGTGTACCGAGGGGGTGGGAATTGTATCGGGCTGTACAGCTCATAAACTTTGTATGTAGTGAATTCTAAATGTTTCAAAATTGTATTGAAGCACCTCAGAGTGCTACATGATGTATGTCGATAACTCCAATACCATTGCACTGTCTGACTGTCTGAAATGACCATATTGAAATGACTGTAATATTCATTAGTTGTATTGAAGCACCTCGTGATCCATGTGTAAAAGTTGAATCTGATTGTACTTTTTGTGATGGCCATTTAGAAATGTTTTGCAATGTTCTTTCAGATATTTTATGAATAAAGTATATTTTTCAAAAGAAAATGTGGAAGTTATGGTCTATTACCCTGCTCTCCAACAGACTGCAACGTTCCTTGCCGATACATTCGACATTGAAATCCATCTAAGGCTGTGAAGTTGCAACACTTATCTACTAATCACTGAACACATCACCAAAAGTTGGGGCTGCTTCATTCAGGTGTGAATCAATTTTCAATGCTATGATAAGGCATAACTACTGCTAAACAGCCTTTCTGGTCCTGAAAATGTAATTTTAGAAGTGTGGACTCTCGTTCCTTCTGAATTCAATTCAATGTTGGAGATTTAAAACTGTTTTTTTCCTGCTCTTTTATCTCTTTTTATTTTGTTCTTTCCTTTTTTTATTTTGTTTCTGTATATGATTTAATTTATACTTCTAAGTTAGCATTGGTTTAAGCTTTGCATGTTCAGTGAGAATTCTTCAATCTGATTGAAGAGCTGCTACTTGCCCTGCTCTCACACACCACGGATTTCCTATAGAGGGTGCAATGTTGGATCAAGCGCCAGTGACATCAATTCTCCACTCAAAAGTCTTGAGGTGACAAAGCCATCGACAAGGGTTTCAGCAGCAGCTGAGCTGAGACAGGTGGAGACGGGTGATATTACAGAAGTTAAAGTAGGCAGTCATGGTAATGCAATGGGAATGGGGGTGGAGGCTCATCTCAAGGTCACACGCACCATGGTTCCAAACAGTCTGATTCAGCCTCAAACAGTTGCCAGTAAGCTAGATGGAGTCAACAACTAGAGAATGAAGTTTGACCTAGGGACCGAAGATTTTGGGGTCTTCCCATTGAATGGTTCGGGGGGAATTTTTACTCTTCCAGTGCTGGATTTTGAACAGACAGTGTGACAGATTAGAGACAGTTTGGGGGTGCAGTGGGTCGAGAGGTGTGGTGGTGAGGTAGTGCCCGGTGTTGTTAACGTACATGTGAAACTTGATGTGTTTTCGGATGGTATCACCAAAGGCAGCATGTAGCTGAGAAGCAGGATGGGGACTCCAGAGATTCAGCCCAATCAGTTGGTGTTTACCCCCCCCCCCCCCCATGCAAGCTCCACTGGTCTGGCAGCTTGTTCTAGCTTGTCTTAGCAGCCAGGTGTATTGTGAGTTCTTCACCCCTCCAAAGACACCAAGATTTCTTCATATTCCTCTGACTGCAACGAAATATCATTCACAAATTCATCATCTTGCATCTTCCTTCTATGCTAATCCTTTGGAGAACCTTCTGCCATTGGCAGCAGATGTTACATTATCCTAATGAGTTGAATAAGATGGCATCAAGATGTCAAACCCATAGTGATGGTCTGGGGATTGGGGAAGATGAATAGTATAAGCTGGTGCCTGTTCTTGTTTGTTATCCTTTTGGAATCCAAAGTTGTCCTGACCTCATTGATCCTTTCCAGTAAAAACACAGCTCATTACGCAGCCATTATTGTTGGTGTGGCAAAAATCTAATTATAAAAATTACCATTTAGACATGATATTTAAATGAGTGTCATTCTTCATGGTAGTTTTAACCGGTCATGAATATTCAACTCGTGAGACTTGCTGGTGACGGATCTGTCACATTAAGAGTGTTGGCTTTGGAAATGTTGCCTTTATAGCAGAGGGCTTTCTCTTAAGTGACAGACAATGGGTTCTTTCCCAATTTCCCTGTGTCTTGGTGGTAGAAGGTGAAACAGAATGCTGGGAAGGGCATGTCCCACTTTAGGACTCAAGAACATAGATCTGAGCTGACAATTTGGTGCAGCACTCCAGCAGTGCTGCATTGTTGGGGATGCTACCTTTGGCATGAGATATCAAATTGAGGGGCCGTCCAACTATCAGGTGATCTGAGCGGAAGAATCCTCCTGAAATTCTGGGCAACATTCCTCCCACAACTATCACCATGGGAAAAAAACATAGGAATATTAAAAAAAAGGAGCAGAAGCAAGTCCCTTGAGCCTCCTCCGCTATTCAGTAAGGTCAATGCTGATCTGATTGTGGCCTTAGCTCCACTTGCCTGGCTGTCCCCCATAACCCTTGACTCTCTTGAAGATCAAAAATCTGTCTAACTCAGCCCTGAATACATCCAATGGCCCTTGTATCCTTTATAAAATGATATCATTGTTGCTCACATTCCCTGATGATCCACGACCGCATGCAGCCGTCCCTCTGGTTACAAGAGGGTGGGGTGAGATTTTGGACATTTCTTCCGTAAGGCCTTGGCTGTGGCATTGCGGGTCAGCAACTTGCATTTTGGGCCAACTCAAGGACCACCTGGAGCGCTTTTGCAGACTGTCCGTGGTCCATGGACCACACTGTGAGAACCACTGGTCTACCCAGTAGCTGTGGGAACAATCCAACCGTCATCTAGTGGTAATCGCCCTACTGAGCTCAAAATCGGACAAGCAACTGGGTTGCAATTTAGGGCATTAACGTCATGGCTCTCTGATTGGCCCAACAAACATCACATTTGTCCCGAGTTGTTGTGTATCAAACAAAGCAGGATTATGTTCTTCAACTGAATGTGTTTTTTTTAACCACTAAAGGGGCCATGATAAAAAGATTAATTAAAGTTAATAAGCTGCAAGGAAAAGATTGCAGCTTGTCAGATGTCAAATTAAGCATTCTTTTTGAACTTAACCTTTCGCCCTCCTTTCAGGTATTGATAGAACTGTGCGTTTCCAGCAATTCTATTTGAAAGTTGATCTTTTTTTTGACAAAACCACCCATATTCGGATAATTGTTGTAGATTGCTTTCATTCGCCCAAGCAGAATAGTATTGGTAAGACAGGGAAATTAGCAAAAGTAGAACAAGTAAGCTAGCAGTGGCAGGGTGGGAGCACTCTTTCAATATTTATGTTTTGGTTTCCAGCTCAGTACTAAAGTCACCCAATAGAATGACAATTCCCCCTCCTCTCTCCCTGCTGTGGAATGACACTGTTGCTGTGCACCGCTCTATTTAACAATCTGTCAAAAAATGGTGAATTGTGCATAACCCTGAGCTGGAATAACTCTTTGCTGTCAATGGGTACCCAACATAGGGCACTGACTATCGCCCAACATTAATAGGAGGGTTGGGAGGGGGTGGGGGGGTCACCTTCGGTTGGACGTGGGGGATATCTGGTGATTGGCGGTCAGCTGCTGGTTACACCTTTGTCCCATTCCCCTGTCCGTCCCAGTCAATCAGGAAAATTGTGGGGAGTCGATTCCAATCCAAGCATTTTTTGGCTGCTGCCCCAAATCCACAATTACCCCCCTGAGGTTCCTCTCCTCGATGAGCAGCATCTCATACTGTGTTTTGAAAGTCGAAACCCTGGTTTCACCTTCAAGATTGTTTTGGAGAGAACACAACTGGAGATATATATATATATATAAATATATATATATATATAAAGTACTTGTGGAAATTGAAAGGCCTATCATGTCGGTGTTGAAATGTTTTTTGAAAAGCTAAACCTGTAAATCAGTCTGGATTTAGCACTGAAAGCATCAAACGCCACTTTGCCACTTAGGGGTGAGTGTGAACAAAAATGCCAAGTAGAAAAATGATTTCACAACAGAAAGGATATTAAGCCACAATAGTACACATGCTGAGAATAACAGAATGACAGCGGAGATGGATTATTATGACAAGTGTTTGGATGACCTTCAGGGCAAACTTGGCAAGAAGAATAACTTGTTTCTTCCGATAAACTTCTTTGTATGTCACTATGTCGATTCTCCAATTGTCATCTTGGGGGAGCGGGAGAGGTTGGGGGGGAAGAAAATTCAGCCAAGTATGCAACACTTATTGAGGACAGAAGACATTTTTGCCAACTCTTTGTAAAATGTGGCTTTGGACTTTTTCAGTCAGCGAAACACAATTTAAGATGAAGAGTGTTCTAAAAGAGAAAATTACAGGACAAGCTGAGTAATTGAAGAACTAACTTGCGTCTATGGCATTTTCCCTTGGAAATTCACCTTATAATAACTGTCGCCTTTTGTCAGGCGGGAGTGGGGGGGGGGGGGTGAATGTATTTGAATTGATTGTGCTATGAATGGTGAAATAACAAAGAGATGCTTTTGTAGCACTGTTTGAGGGATGCTTTGAACCAATCCCTAATGAATCACTGCACTGTTAAAATCTACCATTCTGGTCAGGAATTACCTCACTCATTCCAGCCGTGAGTGACAGAGGGACTTAAGGCCATAGCTATCTAGTTGCAACCTACTGTAACAGACCCAGCTTTGCATCGTCAGAATGGAAGACCTTTTTGAAATTGGAAAATGTCAGCAAGCTCAGATCAAAGCTGCCTATTCACTTCCTCGTTGTACTTCCCAATTCCTTCCTTTTCGAAAAGCAATTAAACTGTTCCTTGAACCCAGTTACACTCTCCACCGTCCAATACTCTGCAAATATCCATCTTCTGATTGGAAAAATTCTACCTGCTTACCTTCTTCTCCCTCCCACGGTTTCAATTTTTAAAATTTGATCATTCAAACCTTTGCCATACTTAAAATTTCTTTCATAGTCTTGAAAAGCATTCTTCTTTCCAAAAAGAACCAAACCCAACTTTCTTAATCTTTTTTTAATAACTTGTAATCTTGATACTCAGGATCATCAATGTTAATGAAACTCTGTAATATTGTCTCTCCTGTGATAGCTAGCCTTAACTCGATAACTAGTCAGATGGAGAGTGAGCAAAGTATTATTCAATACACCTAATACAGGAATTATCACACATTAAACCCTTCCATACCACGATTTGCTTTGTTAACATCTTTTAAAAAATGTATTCTTTCATGGGACATGAGCATCAGGTGCAAGGCCAGCATTCATTGCCCAACCCTAATTGCCCCTTGAGCTGAGTGGTTTGCTCAGCCATTTCAGGGGGCAGTTAAGAGTCAACCACATTGCTGTGGGTCTGGAGTCACACGTAGGCCCAGACCAGGTAAGAACAGTAGGTTTCCTTCCTTAAAGGGCAATAGTGAACTGGATGAGCTTTGTTCACAATAATTGATGATAGCTTAATGGTCACCACTACTGAGACTAGCTTTCAACTCTAGGTTTTTTTACTGGAATTTAAATTCTGCTACCTGCCATAGTGGGGTTTGAACCTGTGTTCCCAGATGATTAGCCTGGGCCCTGGGATTACTAACACAGTGACATTACCACCAGACCACCACTTCCCCAATTCTGAAGCCACTCCCCAAAATTAACTCAACCCGGGAGCATTTGTGTTTTAAGGAAAATATTCCCATAGAAGGAATAAGAGAAGTTACACCTTCCAGTTATGTACAGCCGTAACATCGTCAAACATCCCAAGGTGCTTCACAGGAACATTATCAGGCAAACAGTGACACCGCGCCACATGAGGGGGTTTTAGGACAGAGACCAAGAACTGGGTCAAAGAAGCAGGTTTTCGGGAGCCTTTTGCAGGAGGAGAGAAAGGTTTAGGGAGCTTGGGCTTTAGGTATCGGAAGGCATGGCTGCCAACAGTGGATGGAAGAAAACGGGCGATGTAGAAGAGGTCAGAATTGGAGAAGCACAGAGATCTTGTAGAGTTGCAGGGCTAGGAGAGGCTATGGAAATTGTGGGGATTTGAAGATGAGTTGTGCTTACTTCATATATGTGTCACTGTGTTAGGCTTGGAAAAAGTAAAGACATCTCAAAAGAGTGCAACAACTAAGAAGAGGCTTTAAAAGAATTGTTAATGCGCAGGAGACATGTCTTTTGTTTTCAGAAGCCAGACATTTGATTGAAGCAGATGTCTTGCTTTGCAATGTTCTCTGTTAATCAACAGCAAGGAGACCATTTCCACTGGGAGCTTTGACAATATAATGATGTCGGACTCAAAACCAGACAGCAGCCACAGTCTATGAGGATCAATCTGGTCGATGTCAGTAGACTGACTCGCTTCATCGCTGTCCAATGGCAACTGACAATTATACAGCAACTTTAACATGGAAAAATGGCCAATGGTGCTTGCCGGAGGAATACCCATGAGTAAAACAGGAGTGATTATTAACACCGCTGCATCAGCCAAAGAGTTGGAAGGAGGGGCGGGACTTGTCACTTAAATTTACAGTCACCAAACCCATGGTTGAAACAATAGCTAAGGGAGGCCAAAACAAAAACAGAATTACCTGGAAAAACTCAGCAGGTCTGGCAGCATCGGCGGAGAAGAAAAGAGTTGACGTTTCGAGTCCTCATGACCCTTCGACAGAACTTGAGTTTGAGTCCAAGAAAGAGTTGAAATATAAGCTGGTTTAAGGTGTGTGTGTGGGGGGCGGAGAGATAGAGAGACAGAGAGGTGGAGGGGAGGTGTTGTGGTTGTAGGGACAAACAAGCAGTGATAGAAGCAGATCATCAAAAGATGTCAACGACAATAGTACAATAGAACACATAGGTGTTAAAGTTAAATTTGGTGATATTATCTAAACGAATGTGCTAATTAAGAATGGATGGTAGCACATTCGTTTAGATAATATCACCAACTTTAACTTTAACACCTATGTGTTCTATTGTACTATTGTCGTTGACATCTTTTGATGATCTGCTTCTATCACTGCTTGTTTGTCCCTACAACCACACCCCCCCCCCTCCACCTCTCTGTCTCTCTATCTCTCCGCCCCCCACACACACACCTTAAACCAGCTTATATTTCAACTCTTTCTTGGGCTCAAACTCAAGTTCTGTCGAAGGGTCATGAGGACTCGAAACGTCAACTCTTTTCTTCTCCGCCGATGCTGCCAGACCTGCTGAGTTTTTCCAGGTAATTCTGTTTTTGTTTTGGATTTCCAGCATCCGCAGTTTTTTTGTTTTTAGCTAAGGGAGGCTGCTGGCTACAGCAGGGCTGTCCTACCACAAAATACAGTTAGTGGAGGATAGTTGCACAATGAAAATTATAGACATAAGATCAGCCTCGGTTATTTATAGCTCCATTGATGAGAGAATTTATGGGCTCCATTGATGAGAAAATTATTTAATTATCTCCAATCTGACCAGGATTGTGGTATCCAAGGGAGAAGACGTTAGAAAGGGTGACCGAAAGCTTGGTCAAAGATGTGGGTGGTGATGAGGATCTTCGAGGAGGAGAGGGAGCTTGAGAAGTTTGGAGAGTTGAATTGCAGTGGGTGAGACCCAGGCGTATGAAGGCATGGCTCCCAAGGATGGGGGATACAAGGTGCATGAGATCAGAGTTGGAGGAATGGAGAGTTTAGAGGGGGTGCACTAAGGTTGGGGAACCTCAAAGAGAGAGGAATTTAAACGCAGTGGTCATTATAAATTTGAGGCTATGGGGGAACTGAGAGCCAGTGCACTTTGAGTTAAGTGCTTCAGAACAATCTTCCCTCCAATGAATGCTCCTATTGAACAATGTGGACTTGGACTGCCTGCAAAAAAATATCGGCTGCCGCTGTCAAGTTGTTGCATCCTGCAGGCCAGGGGCTAAGAAAGTGCAACTCCGCTAACACTTCACTCGCCTTGCTGTGGAATCTTGTCTCCTCTTGATAAGTTCAAGCTGATCTGTTGGCCAATATCGAGGAATGGCCAACACAAAGAATTTACAGCACAGAAACTGGCTTTTCAGCCCATCTGATCTCTACTGGTGAATAAGTTCCACATGAGCCTCTCTCCCACTGCTCTTCATCTAACTCTATCAGCAGATCCTTCTATTCCTTTCTCCCTCACGTGTTTACCATAGGTTGACCTGTTTCGAAACCCCGAAAAGTCCCTCTAAATGTGGGGGGGTGGGCGGGTTGACTTATAGGCCGGGTAGAAAAGGGAAGTGCCGTTGTAAGTGGTCAATCTGTTTGCCATGCAGGATCTGCTCTGTGTGGGTGTGTCTTAAACTCCTGTGCACCTGTATCGCCTGCTTGATCCCATGTGCCCAGTTATAAGGTACCGGTGAGTAAAATATGCATTTGTTGGGTAAAAATTGAAGATGACTGCTAATGCAAGTGTAGCATGCCACTGCTAAAAAGAAGGGTCAACTTCTGTCCAAAAAAATGTTTTCTTTGGGGCCGGAAAAACAGGGTTGACTTCTACGCCATGATCTTTGGTAACTAACTTCCTCTTAAATGCGTCTATGACATTCGCCTCAACCACTCCCACGGTCCCAGCACTCTCTGGGTAAAGATGTTCCTTCTAATTCTTTATGGAGTGGGTCACAGCTACGAAAGGTGCAGCTTTGAGAATCAGCAGGTTGGTACTCCAGCGTGGGGACACTTTGCCTTTTAAGCAGTCTATAGTATTTAAGAGGCTTTGTATGCCATATGATGGACTGAGAAGGCTGATGCCACAGGTGGTACTTTTTTAATGCTGCGAGGTCTGGAGCTGACATCGATTCTCATTTACCGGGTGGGTTTTGTGACACCTTCAGTGTGTGAGTTTGGGTGTCAGCGGGTAGCAGCTTGCTCTTGTCTCTGTGTCAGAAGCTCATGGATTCAAGTCCCACTCCAGAGACAGAAACCAAAAGTCCAGACTGATGCTCCCAGTGCAGTACTGAGGTAATGCTGCATTGTAGGAGGAGCCATACTTTGGATAGGACTTTAAACTGAGGCCCCATCTGCCCTCTCAGATCGACATAAAAGATCCCATGGCAGTATTTGAAGAGTAGCGTCCTGGCCAATATTTATACCCCAACCAACCACACTAAAACGGATCATTCAGTTATTGTTTAATCTTTCTTTGTGGGATCTTACTTTGCACAAATTGGCTACCATGGTAAAAGTCCTTCATTGGTTGTAAAGTGCTTTGGGATGTCCTGAAGTTGGGAAAGACGCTGTGTAAATGCAACCCCTTCTTTCTCTTCAAATCAGTTAATAACTTATCTGCTTAACATCCTACCTGTTGAACATGCAGTAGGAATGAGCTGAGTGCTCAATTTATTTCAATCAGCAAGTCTGCCTTTGTAATTGATGAACTAACCTTGGATTAATTCCTTGAAAAGAGAATATAAAGAAGGAATGGAATACAGAAGTGAATATGTTCTGCCCTGTTCAATGAATGCTTGATTTGAATGTTGCATTCAAGTACATAGAGCAGTGTGAGAATGATCACCCTTAATTGTGTAGCAATCTGCTGAAGAATAGGCATCAGAATGCAGTTGATAAGAGAGCGCCCTCTCATTAATTAACTTATTGAAGAGTCAATTTGTGACTCAAGTAGCATAGACCTCGTGTTGCTCTCTGTTTCATTTCAGAGACATGAACTGGGTAAGGAATGTCTTTTAAGGCCTGTCACCTTCAGATCAGAGAGTCGTGCATATTATAGCGTTCACTTTTACATACAGTTAATGTCACTCCCCACTCAGTTTAAGGCAATTGTTAGTTCAGCAACAGATTAATGTCTTTCAATCACTGGCCCTTTCATCAGGCCTCACAGAGTTGGACTCCAGTCCACTGAAAGGAGACTCACAGTGACGGGATGAATAGAAATCGAGTCAAATTCAGATCCAACTTTTCCTTTTCTTCCAGAACCTCTGAATTCCAACTCCAGAGGGCTGATTCCGAGCTAACGAGGACAGCACTCATCGGGAGACATGGCTCAGGACTGCAAATGACTGAACTCCAGCGGCTCATGATTTCCTACTGTGCAGTCCCAGTGAATAACATCCTCCACTGTAGGGCTGGGAGGATGGAGAATCAGCCTTTGGATTCACAAGGGATAGAAATGCATATACATAGTAATGCAGTCGCTATAGGAACATCAGGGGTTCATTCAACCCCTCGGTTCTACTTAGCATTCAATTGCTGTTGTACACTTCTCCATGTTCCTGCCTTAGTTTAACATCCCATGAGCTCTAACGAACAAAAATCAATTGATCCCAGTGCTGAAAGCTCCACTTGTCCCTCCACCTTCTGGGGAGAGAATACAATATTTCTACTATCGCTTGGGTGAAAAAGGATCTCCCTCCATCTCCAATTTTAAAATTATTATTCCCTCGTCCTTGATTCCCCCATCAGGGGAAATCATTTCTCCTTATCTACCCTTTTTATATTTTCAGCACCTTGATTAGATCCTCAATTTTCTTTGGTCAATGGAATACAAACCAGGTTTATGTAACCTATCCTCATGATTTAACCCTCTAAGACTCGCTATTATTTAGCACCGCATGCCTTCCTAGGTCAGTACACCCTTCCCGGCTTGCAGTGTCCAGAACTGAACAAAGGACTCGAGATGGGGTTTGACCAGGGTTCTGTACAATGGAAGCATGATTTCCTCCCATTAATAAACCAGTTCCCTTGAGGCAGAGCAGCTCGAGAAGCTATTTGTCTATTCCTGCTCCTACTTCTTATTTTACGTTAATTAAAAGCCAGTAGACAGGTATAAAAGGCAACATTTTTACTTGCCTTTTTGTTGCCTTTTATACCTGTCTACTGGCTTTTAATTAACATAAAATAAGAAGTAGGAGCAGGAATAGACAAATAGCTTCTCGAGCTGCTCTGCTACTCAATGCAATCATGGCTGATCTTTGACCTTGACTCCACCTTCCCACCCAATCCCCATATCCTGTGGTTCCCCTTGAGACCAAAAATCTATCTAACTCGGCTTTAAATATATTCAGTGATGGAGCATCCACAGCAAGCTGGGGTAAGGAATTCCAAAGGTTCACAATCCTTTAAATGAAGAAATTGCTCCTCAACTCAGTCCTAAATGATGAAGAAGGCTATTAGGGTGAAGGGGACCCTTATACTGTGACACCCAACTACTTTCTAAATGATTCCAGGGTCTTGCTTCTCACTGTTTGTAAGCAACATTTTTTAGGCAAGAGTATTAAGGGTCACAGAATCAAGGTGGGTAGAGAAGTCAAGATACAGGTCAGATGTGATCTAATGAAAGGGTGAAACAGGCTCAAGGGGCTGAATGTACAAACTTCTTGATATTAAACCTGTTTTTAATGCTGGCTCTGAGGCTTTTTCAACCTGACAAATCCAGATTCCTTCAGCCTTTCCCTCAATGTTGTGTAAAACCTGAAATAAAAACAGAAAATGCGGGCAATGCTCCGCAAGACTGGCAGCGTGTGAGGGGAGAGAAACAGAGTTAACCTTTCAGGTTGGTGATCTGTTCTGGACGTGAGGCCACAGGACTGAGACGTTCGTCTCTGCTTTTCTCGCTCCTCAGACGCTGTCTGACCCGCTGGCTAGTTCCAGCATTTTCTCTTCCCTCCTCCAGCGTTGCTAGGGATCAGCGGTAACTAAACGAGCTGGGCTAAATGTTGCATAAAGAAAGTATTCAGAATCTGGCTCATTTCAGGTTTACGAGTTGATTGCTAACAAAGCTTGTCTAATGGAAAATTTAGTTGGTACCAAAGAAGTGTGTTTCTTGGGGGACAGTTTTTAACTGGTTTCATTTCAGACAACGTGAATTTACTGAAAGCAACATAAGTTACCCCATCTGTTTGTCATTTCTACACTGTATCAAAGAGGATGGTTTTCTATGGGTCCCAGCCAAGAACAATTTTAATATGACAATGTTTTGAATTAGTATGAAGCAACATCCTTTGCATGGGAGCAGACATTCGTTAGTCTGTAGCATTAGTGTCTGTAGCTTTAGAATCTGTGTCCTCCACGTTCAACCTTCAAATTAGGCAGGCTTGGGTTACAGACTTTTCACTTACTAGCACTCCTGCTTGAGTTAGAAGGCTGTGTATCCAAGTCCCCCTCAGTGACTCGAGCACAAAAATCAAGGCTGACACTCCACTGCAACACTGAGGGAGCGCTGCTCTCCAATGTCATTGTTCACACCCAGCCAATAGACTGTCTCTCTTGCGAGTCTTCTCCCCAAACCTACACCCCTGTGTAAGCGATGAAGTTGTTGAATATCAGGTCACAAAGATTCCAGTATGATGACCTGCCTGCCTTTAAAAATGACTCCCCAGGAGATGGCTAGCTCATCCCGATAAGGCCAAAATAGTCTCACGTGTTTGAGGACGTGCTGAATTGAAACAGGCCATCCTTCAGTGATGTTTTTCTGGTTTCTCTAGTCTAGAATCTTTCGTGCTTTTTTTTTGCAGCTGCAGGCATTTGCGTTGTGTGAAAAGAACCAGGTCAATTTGGAGAACGTCTTCAAGTTCAATGTCAATGAAGTCAACTTGTGGATCTCAGGCGATGTCTGCTGTTTTCGCTGGGCTAGGCAATCTGTTAAGTGTATCCGATGTGACCATCAAGTTACCTGGCTTGTACCTAGTCTCACAGTCATAAGCTTAAATCTTTACTAAGAGACATTGCACTCTTGGTGGTGCACTGGTCAATGGTTTTCACCAAATCATCTCCAGTGGCTTGTGGCCGGCCTTTCCCATAAATCTTTAACCAAATAGACAGGGATGAAAACACACGATTCCAAACACTAAACCCGATGTATCCTGCTCGATGTTGGATTGCGTTATCGACAGAGGTTTGGAAGCAAATGCAATCGGTTTGCCTTTTTGTAGTGTACATGTTCCCAGACCTTTCTGTGAGGCATCTATCTCCAGGGTAGTCGTCTCCCTAGGATTGTAAAACTACAATGTCGATGTTTCTGATGATGACTCTGTCCGAGCTTCAAAGAGGTATCGGTGGTCTTTGTGCCATAGTAAAAGCACATCCTTACCTGGTCTGGCCTCCATGTGACTCTCAACCCACAGCAATGTGGCCGACTCTTAACTGCCCTCTGAAATGGCCGAGCAAGCCACTAAGCTCAAGGGGCAATTAGGGATGGGCAACAAATGCTGGCCTTGCCAGCGCTGCCACATGAAAGAATACATTTTTAAAAACTGGCTCGGAACATGGCCTGTTACTGTGCTGTATGCTCTATGAAGCACTAAACTCTACTGCTGTATGTCACTTCCGAGGGTACCAATCCAAACAGATGCACTTCCAGATAGTTAATTTGACTACACAATGCAAACCATCTGAGACTAAACAGCTGCAGGACAATTGTGGTGACAAATCTAACCTTAAGAGACAACGTAAGCTGAGGAAAGGCTGCAATTTTGAAGAGGATCAAAATGGAAGGAAGAAATAAGAAATGTTGGTTCCCCTGATGAGATTGCTGGATAGCACAGAACTGCAAGATCCCAGGTCGGTGTCCATTCTAGGATATCAGCTGCTTTTTAATGGTAAGCGGAAGAGGTTGTGTACTTGCCCTTCAAAGCTCTAGGTTAGGGAAGGAACGATTAACCCAATTCCCAATCAGAATCGAGAGGTCTCAACTGGAGATGTGTAACTGTTGCTATCGGATCAGGGCGGGTTTGGTCACAGCTAGACTGCTCCTCAATCACTTACTGATGCACACTATGTTGGTCCACACATAAAGAATGGTCACTCAGGTGAGAAGCAGACTGTGGCTTCCTGCAAAGCGGTATCTCCTTACGAATGAGTGCCTTCAGGACAAACTAGGGGACATCGATGATAATGACTAAGTGAGAATCTGTCCTCATTAACAGGTTAAATATCCCCATTGCCTCCTTCCCACTGGCTGATCAGACTCACCCAAGGCAAAGCACTGATTTGGTCGTGTGCAGTGCAACCTGTAACAACAGCGAAAAGAGGCTTCAGAGAGCAAAAAGTAATCAAAAGTGGAGTGACAGGGGGAGAGATGCTGAAAATAGTGAATGTTGATGAGACAACTGAAGAGATTATCAAGACATGACAAATTCTGCATCACATCAGTGATCACAACAATGAACCATTGTTGATGAGGCCATGAACTCATTACATTTATTAAAGGTTCACTGATTTAACAGCGTCCACTTTTTCACTCAGTGATTTATATTTGAAGAATGTGTCATTGGCTGTCAAGTGAAATTTCCTGAACAATGCCACTCTGCCATTTTACAATGGCATTTGAGAAGGAATTGGGCCCTGGTGCCAGTGCTTTTGTTAAGGGTAGGTTTTAACTATAATTTATTGCACAGAAACAGGCCCGATTGATCCTTGCCAGGAGGATCCACACGAGCCTCGGACCCTCCTGCCTCTCTCATCCCACCCTATCAGCATATCACCCAATTCCTTTCTCCCTTGTGTCTAGTTTCCCCTTAAATGCATCGATGCTAACTCACCCCAACTACCCCCTGTGGTAGTGAGTTCCACATTCTGCCCACTGAAGTTTCCCCTGAATTCCTTATTTGATGTATTAGTGACTATGTTACGTTGATGGCCTCTAGTATTGGGTTCTCCCACAAGTGGGAACATCTCTACATCTAGCCTATTCATAATTGTATTGACTGCCATCTTCTGTACGGGAATGGTTCCTACAACAGGCTGGACCCTTCTAAGTCTGTTAACCTGTTTGAAAAGCATATGCCGGAAATCTGAGATAAAAACAGAAAGCGCTAGAAATACTCAGTCAGCTGACAGCATCTGTGCTATCTGTGTATCTGTTGTTAGCTGTTGAGTTTTTTAGAACCAGGGACTGAAGTAGTATCACCAGATGCCAGGATATTTTTCATATTCTTTCATGGGGCGTGGGTGTCTCTGGCTGGGCCAGCATTTATTGCCCATCTCTAATTGCCCCTAGAGAAGATGGGGGTGAGCCGCCTTCTTGAGCTGCTGCAGTCCACGTGGTGTAGGTCCACCCACAGTTGCTGTTAGGGAGGGAGTTCCAGGATTTTGATCCAGTGACGGTGAAGGAACGGCCGATATATTTCCAAGTCAGGATGGTGAGTGACTTGGAGGGGAACTTCCAGGTGGTGATGTTCCCATGTGTCTGCTGCCCTTGTCCTTCTAGGTGGTAGCGGTCATGGGTTTGCAAGGTGCTGGAATTGGAGGAGCACAGAGGTTGAGGGGGACGGAGGTTAAGGTCATGGAGAGATTTGAACACAAAGAAGTTAGTGACAGCTCCTAAAGGCGCAAGGAACATATATGCAAAAGGCCATTGCCTTTGGAAAGATGGCTGAATTTTACTGAGTGGACCGAATTGTGGCTTTGATTGATGAACAGATGAAACCTCTTCCTCAAGGACAGAATGTAGAACAGTTAATCTTTTGCTGACTTCATACACAGGGTTTGTTGTTCTCCTGAAGCACAGCAGAGAGGCGTGACATTTTAGATGAACTGATAGAGGAACCGCCTGACAAAAAAAAAACAATTCTCAATAGGAGAGATTCACACCACAGGCACGCACAACATAATAGGGTCACTAATGAATTTGCCCGGCTTAATTTATATTGGTCCTGGCGCTGGGAAGAAGCTCAAAGTCTGTTCCTTCAAGGCCAGAATGCTCAGCTACCGCCCCCCCCCACCCCACCCCCAACCCCCCAACCCTCCACGAGGAACTGTGGCCGACAGTAAGACCAGGTTCTCATTATCTTGTAACAAAAGCAAATTACTACGGATGCTGGAAATCTGAAATGTAGACAGAAATTGCTGGGAAACGCTCAGCAGTTTGGGCTGCATCTGTGGAGAGGGAAGCAGAGTTTACACTGCAGGTCAAAGAAAGGTCACCGTCCCTGAAACATTCTCCGTCCACTGATGGCTGTCAGCTCCGCCGAGAGTTTTCCGGCTCTTTCTGTTTTTATTTCTCATTATCTTGTCCTTCATCGAGTTTTTCAAGGTGAAAAGGCAACTCTGGGAGGGGGATCAACCCACAGTCCAGTGATCTATAGGAATGGAAAGATGGTGACAAAGTGGTAATGTCACTGGACTAATAATCCAAAAGGCCCAGGTTAATGCTGTGAGGACATGGGTTCAAATCCCCCCCACAGCAGCTGGTGGAATCTGAATCAAATTAATAATTCAGGCATTGAAAGCTAGTCTCAGTCATGGTGACTGTGAAACTGTTGTCAATTGTTGTTAAAAACCCATCTGGTTCACTAATGCCATTTAGGGAAGGAAATCTGCTGTCCTTACCTGGTCTGGCCCTACATGAGGTTTGGCAATGTGGCTAACTCTTAACTGCCCTTTAAAATGACCTCGCAAGATCAGTTCAAGGGTGATGGGCAACAAATGCTGGTCCTTGCCAGTGATGTCCACGCACATTCCATAAAAGTATTTTTTTAAAAATCTGTCAACTATGACTCAGTCTTGCCTCTGGTAGCCATGGGTTCAAGTCCCCACTGTCGTGTGCAGCTCTGAGGGAGTCAGAGATGCCGTCTTTCAGAGAAGATGTTAAACCAGAGGCTCTGTCTGCTCTCTCAGGTACCATTGGTATTATTCTGAAGAACAGGGAACTCTAGCCGCCTCACCAACATTTATCGCTCTCCACACACCCGCATCACACGGTGAGGAAGACTCCATTGCTTGCAAACACGTTGGGTCGCCTTGAGCCTTTGAAAAGCTCTAGCCTATAATTATTTGGAGAGGGAAGGCGGTATGAATGAAATGGTTTGCCGTCGCTGCTGGGTTGGGGGGGGTGGGGGGGTGGGGTGCGGGTGGTGGGGTACTAAGCACATTGGGCTGGATTTATTGCAGCCTGGCACAGCGGAAACATGGCGGCCTTAATGGTGGGGAAAGGCCGCTTGCCAGCCTACTCTTGGTGGCAAAACCTGCCACGATGAAGTCAGAGGGAGGGAGGGAGGGAGGGAGGTGCTGATGCGGGATTCCCAGCCTTCGCTCGCGGGACGGTAATTAGGCTCATTAATAAGCCGATTAGCACCTATGATGCCTGAGCCTTCCGCGATCGAAAGGTGATTAAGTGGAGGCCTCAAGGCTTTCCTGAGTCCCTTACACCCTGCCCGGCAAACTCTCCCGGGACGTTCCTCGGAGTCAGGCACCCTGTGCCAGATTGAGGAGCTCAGCATCGGGAAGGGAGGGGCCACTGAAACCCAAGCCCTTTCCTTCCTGCCCTTGCCTCTGAACAACCCCCCCCTCCACCCCTCCCTCCTGCAACCCCTCTCCGTGCGATTTCCACCCTGCCCTCACTCACCTTTGACCTGGGATGCCCACGATGACCCTGGACCTCTGCTGGCAGCAGCCACCGTTCCCCACTGGGGCTGGTGGCACGAGGACAGGAGCTGCCGGCCTTTGATTGGCCGGCAGCGGTCGGTGGGCGGGACTTCCACCGCCAGGGGGCCTCAATCGCAGGGAAGGCCTGATGGTGGCCACTTCAGTGCCAGAAAACTTGGCTTCCCCACGGAACTCACAGCGGGTTTTCCTGCCAGTTCTCCGGCTGGTGGGTGAGACTCCCATCGGCCCAACGGAATCGTGGCTATCATCCATAGAGGAATTAAACTCTAATTATTTGGCTATTTTATGCAAATGAGAGGCTGGAGAGAGGGGGGAAGAGAGAAAAAAATCTGTTTATCTACTCCCAACACAACAAATCTTGGTTCCTCTGTGCTGGATATAATTCAAGAAGTGCAAAATGCACAGACAGGAGCAGAGACCGAATCTATAATATGCACAACAAGGCTTTCACAGTCCCAGATGGGAGTGAACTGTAAGCTCCTTAGATTCTACTTAAAAGCTGCTTTCAAACATACACAGATGGAAGTGAATCATTAAACAACACAAGAAAGAGTTGAATTTCCTCTGGACCTTTCATGACCACAAAGACGCCCCCCAAGGCATTTCACAGCCAGTGAAGCACCTTTTGAAGTGTGGTCACTGTTATAATGCAGGAAACGCTGCAGCTAATTTGCACACAGCAAGCTCCCACGAGCAACAGTGCAACGATGGCCGGATAGTCTGGTTCAGCGACGTTGATTGAGGGATAAATATTGGCCGGGGCGCTGGGGAGAGCTTCTTCAAAACAGTGCCCGTGGGATCTTTTGCACCCACCGCAGAGGGCAGAGGAGGCTTCAGGTTATCATCTGGTCTGAAAGATGCTTAAACCCAGTCCACACGGTGCATTTTCAGGGCTTGTCGGGAATATACAGAGCTGGGGTGAATTGATAGCTCTCACCTGTGTGTGCGTTGTATTTACAGATCTTTGCACAAAATCTTCTTCTCTTCCTCCTCCTTAGGCAGTCCCTCGGGATTGAGGGTGACTCACTTCCACTCCGGTCCGATGGGTTCTCAAATGGCGCGATCTGCAGACTCTGCCACATGCGGGGCAGGGGGTGCTTGAAGGTTCGGGTAGATGGGTTGTTTGGAGGTAGGTGCTCTCTCTCCGACCCCTCGACTTGGACTCTGAATGTTCCCAACTTCCTCCGTGTGTTTGCTTGCCTTCCCGAATGAACCTTCTCCATTGTGGTTGGGTCACAAGCCAGGGTCTTCCAGCGGGTACCTCTGGCAGGGATGCATTGAGAGCATCCTGAAGTGTTTCCGCTGTCTTCCTAACAGTCTCCTGCCACAACTGGGCTCCGAGTAGAGCAGTTGCTTCGGTAGTCTGGTGTCAGGCTCACAAACAACACTTCCTGCCCTGTGGAGCTGGATTTGAGTGATTAGCACCTTGAAGGTACATATATAAGCTGTACTGTAACATATGGGAGAGTATTACCCAAGTGTACTGAACATCTTTAAAGGATGCTACTGAAACAGACACAAGACATTTTATATCACACACATGGCAGTGAATTGTCAAGCCATCAGCATTTTCAGTAGTAGAACCTTTACATGTGGAGGCTGCTCATTTCGGCCTAATCCAACTGCTATTGCTGCTGTTAGCCAGATAAAAACTTTTTCAGTCACTTCATCAAAAGTGATATGAGAAGTGTAGAAACTTGGATAGAATCCAGATTACAATGCAGGTTAAATAGGTCTAGTTTCTATTGGAGAAGGTGCAAAAAAGATTTGCTACAGTGAGCGAGGACTTCAAGATGAAAAAGGTGTTCAATAGGGTAGATGTAGTGAAGACATTTCCACTTGCAAAGGAGATTGGAACAAGGGCAAATAAATGTATCACTTCTTAAAATTTGTTCATGGGATATGGACATTGCTGGGAAGGCCAGCATTTATTGCCCATCCCTAACTGCCCTTGAGTAGATACGAACATACAAAATTGGAGCAGAAAGAGGCAGTTGGCCCCCTCGAGCCTGTTCCACCATTCAATAAGGTCATGGCTGATCTTTTTGTGTTTCGATTTCCACATTCCCATCTACCGCCAATAACCTTTGATCCCCTTGACTAATAAGAATCTATCCACCTCTGCCTTAAAAATATTCAGTGACCCCGCCTCCACCGCCTTCTGAGGCAGAGAGATCCAAAGTCGCACAATGCTCTGAGAGAAAAAGTTCTCCTCATCTCTGTCCTAAAAGGGCTACCATTAATTTTAAAACAGTGCCCTGTGGTTCTGGACTCACCCACAAGAGGAAACATCCTTTGCACACCCACTTTATCAATACCATTCAGGATCTTATATACTTCAATCAAGTCACCCCTCACTCTTCTAAACTCCATTGGTGGTGGCGAGCTGCTTTCTTGAACCGCTGTAGTCTATGTGGTGTAGGTACACCCACAGTGCTGTTAGGGAGGGTGTTCCAGGATTTTGACCCAGTGAAGGAACAGTGATATATTTCCAAGTCAGGATGGTGAGTGACTTGGAAGGAAACTTCCAGGTGGTGGTGTTCCCATGTGTCTGCTGCTCTTGTCCTTCTAGACAGTAGTGGTCGTGGGTTTGGAAGGTGCTGTCGAAAGAGCCTTGGTGAATTCCTGCAGTGCATCTTGTAGATGGTACACACACTGCTGCTACTGTGTGTCGGTGCTGGAGGGAGTGAATGTTCATGGATGTGGTACCAATCAAGTGGGATGCTTTGTCCTGGATGGTGTTGAGCTTCTTGAGTGTTGTGGGAGCTGCACTCATCCAGGCAAGTGGAAAGTATTCCATCACACTCCTGACTTGTGCCTTGCAGATGGTGGACAGGATTTGGGGAGTCAGGAGGTGAGTTGTCCTCCACAGAATCCCCAGCGTCTGACCTGTTCTTGTAGCCACAGTATTTATATGGCTAGTCCTGTTCAGTTTCTGATCAATAGTAACCCCCAGGATATTGATAGTGACATTGAACATCAAGGGGTGATGGTTGGATTCTCTCTTGTTGGAGATGGCCATTGCCTGGCACTTTGTGTGGTGTGAATGTTATTTGCCATGTTATTGTCCAGGTCTTGCTGCATTTGGACATAGACTGCTTCAGTATCTGAGGAGTCACAATGTTGAACATTGTGCAATCATCAGCGAACATCCCCACTTCTGAGCTCATGATGGAAGGAAGGTCATTGATGAAGCAGCTGAAGATGGTTGGGCCGAGGACACTACCCTGAGGAACTCCTGCAGTGATGTCCTGGAGCTGAGATGACTGACCTCCAACAACCACAACCATCTTCCTTTGTGCTGGGTATGACTCCAACCAGCGGAGAGTTTTCCCCCTGATTCCCATTGACTCCAGTTTTGCTGGGGCTCCTTGATGTCACACTCGGTGAAACGTGGCCTTGATGTCAAGGGCAGTCACTCTCACCTCAACCCGGGAGTTCAGCTCTTTTGTCCATGTTTGAACCAGGGCTGTAATGAGGTCAGAAGCTGAGTGACCCTGGCAGAACCCAAACTGGGCATCAGTGAGCAGGTTACTGCTAAGCAGGTGCTCCTTTATAGCACCTATGACAACCCATTCCATTACTTTACTGATGTTCGAAAGTAGACTGATTGGGCGGTAATTGGCTGGGTTAGATTTGTCCTGCTTTTTGTGTACAGGACAATTTTCCCCATGGCCGGGTAGGTGCTAGAATTGTAGCTGTACTGGAACAGCTTGGCTAGGGGTGCAGCAAGCTCTAGAGCACAAGTCTTCAGTACTATTGCCGGAATATTGTCAGGGCCCATAGCCTTTGCAGTATCCAGTGCCTTCAGCCGTTTCTTGATATCATGAGGGGTGAATCAAATTGGCTGAAGACTTGCATCTGTGATGCTGGGCACCCCCGGAGGAGGCTGAGATGGATCATCCACTCGGCACTTCTGGCTGAAGATTGTAACAAATGCTTCAGCCTTATCTTTTGCACTGATGTGCTGGGTTCCTCCATCATTGAGGATGGGGATATTTGTGGAGTCTCCTCATCCAGTGAGTTGTTTAATTGTCCACCACCATTCACGACTGGATGTGGCAGGACTGCAGAGCTTAGATCTGATTTGTTGGCTGTGGGATCGCATATCTTAGCCACTGTGTGTCACTGTTGGAGGGCGTGAACATTTAAGGTGGTGGATGGGGTGACAATCAATCAGGCTGCTTTCCTCTGGACAGTGTCAAGCTTCTTGAGCGTTGTGGGAGCTGCACTCATCCAGGCAAGTGGGGAGTATTCCATCACACTCCTGACTTGTGCCTAGTAGGTGGTGGACAGGCTTTGGGGAGTCAGGAGTTGAATTACTCGCTGCAGAATTTCCAGGCTTTGCTCTGGTGGCCACAATGTTTACCTGGCTAATCCAGTTCAGTTTCTGATCAATGGTAACCCCCCAGGATGTTGATGGTGGGGGATTCAGTGATGGTGATACAGTCAATATCAAACAGGGCAGGGGTGGGGCATAGTGGTCAGAATGTCTCTGGTTGGAGATGGTCATTGTTTAGCTCGAATTGTGGCTCGAATGTTACTTACCCATCAGCCTAAATATTCTCCAGGTCTTGCTGCATGCAATCACAGGCTGCTTCATAGTTACCAAAAAATCCAATAAGGAATTCAGAAAAAATCTTCTTTACCCACAGGGTGGTTAGAATGTGGGACTGACTACCACAGGGAGCAGTTGAGGTGAATAGCACAGATGCTTTAAGGTCAAGCTAGGTAAGTACATGAGGGAGATAGTATTGGAAGGTCATGTTGATGGCTCATAAACACCAGCATGGACCGGTTGGGCTGAATGGCCTGTTTATAAGGTGTAAATTCCATGTGCAGCCTTCTGGTAAATAGGAGTTTGTTTTCCAACGCTCCAGTAAACACTTTAATTTAATCGGAAGGGTAATTAACTCTTCATAGGACCTTACTCGATAGACTTATCTTGCGTTTGAACTGTGTTTTGTACTTTGTAGTTCTGTAATTACTCATGAATAATTATACAGCTCATTGTCTCAAATCCGGCTTCCAAAACTGAAATTCTGTTTCAGTGCTTAGTGTTCCTATGCTAAAGTGAATGTGAGAATGCAGTGTTAAGTCACCAATTCGATCAGCAGACTGCTGTGAGTTCTTGGCCCCCGAGTCACACCACTCTCTAGGGTGAACTTTAAGTACAGGGGAAGGTCCTTTACCCAGAGAATGTGGAGCTCTCTGCCACATGGAGCAGTTAACGTGAATAGAAATGATGTTCTTAAGGGGAATCTGGATAAACACGTGAGGGATGACAACAACAACTTATATTTAGATAGTGCCTTTAACGTAAAGAAACGTTCCAATGTGCTTCACAGGAGCGTTATAAAACAGAGTATGACACCGAGCCACATAGGAAATATAGGGTCAGATAGGTTTGGTCCAAGAGGTAGGTGTTAAGGAGGGCCTTAAAGGAAGAAAGTGAGGTAGAGAGGTGTAGGGAGGGAATCCCAGAACTCAGGGCATAAGCAGCTGAGGTACGGCCACCAACAGTGGAGTGATTATATGTAGGACCGCACAACAGGCCAGAATTAGAGGAACGCAGATATCGTGGAGGGTTGTGGGGCTGAAGGAGATTCCGGAAATATGGCGGTCTGAGGCCATGGAGGGATTTGAAAACTAGGATGAGAATTTTAAAATCAAAACATTGCTTGACTGGGAGCCAAAGGTTACTGAGCACGGGGGTGATAGGGGAGCAGGACTTGCTGTGAGCAGCAGAGTTTTGGATGACCTCAGGTTTACAAAGGGGCGACTAATCAGGAATGCTAATAAAAGAGAAGATTGTGGTGATGGGATGAAATGAAGACAAGTAGGAGGAGGTTCGTGTGGAGCTTTAAACACCAGTGGAGACCAGCAGGCCCAAATGGCCTGTTTCTATTCTGTAAATTTGATATAATACAGCTCAAGGGTCACGAGAACCAGGGTCTCTTTTTCACAAACGTCTGGGAAATGACTGTAAGAGAAGCTTATTTATAAAATCTGAATTTATTACAGCTAGCTAAACTGCAGTCACATGGAGACATTTGGTGGGGTATTAACATGAATGTTGGGAGGCATGCTGAAAGGCATTGGAGATTACAACAGTTAACATGAGGGTGAGGCTCTCTCAACATCCGGTCCAGTACAGTTAGACAAAGAGGAAAGTCATCTCAAATATCAGAGGAGCACATCCTACTTCACCAGCACAACACATCTGGATTTATCAAACAAACCATACGAACATACGAATTAGTAGGGGCCGAGTAGCATGGCAGATCTGATTGTAACCTCCCACCTACCTCTAATAACCTTTCGCCCCCTTGTTTATCTAGAATCTATCTCCCTCTGCCATAAAAATATTCAAAGACTCTGCTCCCACTGCCTTTTGAGGAAGAGAGTTCCAAAGACTCACCACCCTCTGAGAGAAAAACATTTCTCCTCATCTCTGTCTTAACTGAGGGACCCTTTATTTTTAAACAGTGACCCCTGGTTCTAGATTCTCCCACAAGAGGAACCATCGTCTCCATATCCACCCCCAGGACCTTAAAGGTTTCAATCAAACTGCCTCTTACTCTTCTAAACTCCAGCAGATACAAGCCCAGCCTGTCCTACCTTTCCTCATAAGACAACCCACCCATTCCTGGTATTAGTCTGGTAAACCTTCTCTGAACTGCTTCCAACGCATTTACATCCTTCCTTAAATAAGGTGAACAATACTGTACACAGTACTCCAGATGTGGTCTCACCAGTGCCCTGTATAACTGAAGCATAACCTACTTTTGTATTCAATTCCCCACAGTAAATGATAACATTCTATTAGCTTTCTTAATTACTTGCTGTACCTGTATACTAGCCTTTTGTGATTCATGCACTAAGACACCCAGATCCCTCTGCATCTCAGAGCTCTGCAACCTCTCACCGTTTAGATAATATGCTTCTTTTATATTCTTCCTGCCAAAATGGACAATTTCACATTTGCCCACAGTCTACTCCATTTGCCAGATCTTTGATCTTAATTTACCTATATCCCTTTGTAGCCCCTTTATGTCCTCTTCACAACTTACTTTCCTACTAATTTTTGTGTCAGTCTGTGACCTGCCAATTTCCCCTACTTGTTATTTTCAGCCATTGCAAGTGATGACCCAGAACATCCATTGGCATTTAAACACACTGTCCCACTTAAAATTAAATTACACTAACGGTATCAGGATAGGAGCACTTTTGCTATATGGGTTCATGCCCATTAGCTTCTGCACCAAGACTGTTTCAATTAATCATCACAGAGGACTCTTCAAAACAGACAACAGAAACTAAAAGACAGGCAGTGATGTAATATTCAATTATTCAGTTGTTTGGTGCTTGATTATGTGTATCTGTTGACTCTTCTCTGTTCTGTGTACTTTTGTCAAGCCTGATCACAAGTGATTATATTGAAACAGAAACTAAACTGAAGCAAGAAACTGTAAGCATGCGAGCCATTTGGAAAGCATTATAAATAAAGCTCCTGTTCAGGCATTGAGACTGGTGTGTCATCTTTGCATATCCCCAAGGCACAAAACACAATAGGCAACACTGGAAGAAGAGCAGGGAATTTAACCCCAGTGTCCTGGACAATCTTTATCCCTCAACCAACATAACCAAAGCAGATTATCGGTCATTGTGCCATTGCTCTTTGTGGGAGCTTGCTGTGCACAAATTAGCTCCTGTAGCTCGTACACTACAACAGTGACTACATGTCAATTGAGTATTTCACCGGCAGTTAAGTACTTTGGGAACTCCTGAGGTCACGAGAGACATTGGGCAGAATTTCGCCATTGGTGAGCAGGGGGCAGGACCCTCATCGATGAGTAAAATGACACGGGATGATGTCAGGTGGAACCCCCGATGTCATCACACCCCATTTAAATTTTCAGGAAGGTGGGGGCGCAGCAAAATCAGCTGAGGGCCCACCGACCTGTCAATGGCTAATTGAGGCCATTGACAGGATCATTAAAACAATTAAAGGACCTGCCCGTCCAACCTTAAGGTTAGTGGACAGGCCAGGACCCCCTAGGGAAATAGAGAAAACAGGAAACCTCATCCACCGGCGGGATGAGGCTTCATGCAGGGTTCTAAAAAGTTTAATAAAGTTTTACTGTAATTTATGAACATGTCCCATCTCATGTGACATTGTCCCATGAGGGGGACATGTTAGGGATTTTTTTTTTCTGTTTTTAATCTTTTTAAAAGTGTCAGCGATCTCCCTGAGGCTGCACTTAGCCTCAGGGAGACGTGTGCTCTGTCATGCACATGTGCGAAAGAGCGCACTCTCGCTTTTGGGGAATCCCCCACCCCCACCCCACCCGCACAGGGAGTGCATAGCGCTTCCCGCCGGACATCTCGCTGGGCGGGCCTTAATTGGCCCCGCCCACGTAAAATGGCGGCTGGGCCCGCTTCTCTGGCGGGGATCAGCTTCCCCACCCGCCCGGCAGGCAGAGAACTCTGCCCCTTCTATAAATGTAATTCCTTTCCCTCCCAGCTGCTCTCCCACATTCTACCCTCCGTCGGCTTGAGTTCAGCCATCGCTCTGCTGCCCTTGTTCTAAGTCGCACAAAGTCCTGTTCGCCCATCGCCATGTCTGTAATCTCCTCCAGCTCTACAACCAGAGAGATCGCCACCACTTCTCTTTTGGCCTCGTGAACATCCCTAATCTTAAATGTTCCATCGCTGGTGGCTGCGTCTTCAGCTGCCGGGTCCCTGAGCTCCAGGCTTTCCTGCCCGAAACTCTCTGCCCGTCTTTCACCTTTTAAGAAGTGTCCTAAAAACTGCCCCTTTGCCCAGGTTTCTGGGCAAGTGGTCCAGTATTGCCACACACGGCTCAGCCTTAAACGTTTCCCCATCGTTCTCCTGTAATGCAGCGGGGGACGTTTTATTAAGTTAAAACTATTGCATAAACAGGAGTTGTTGGTGTTGTTGTTTCTTTGGTAGTGCCTTTGTTAGAGGTGGTATAGCCTCACAACTGGGCTCTGACTTCCTGGGCACTTTATAGACTTGGGCTGGCATTCTTTCCCAGCAGGCAGGCAGCTCTCCTTCCATTCCTCTGACCATCCTTTCCTCATATCCTTCTATGACAGAGTCTTCCCAGTCAGCTAATGGTGGAGAGTGTTATCCAAGGAAATTCAAAGGTGGCTGGCAGGTCTTATTTATTAAACATTTATGGTCAGTGCGGTCAAACACCATGAACGGCAGAAGACACCGGCCTTTGTTTTGGGTTTATCTCCCTCTCCCAGGTGGGCTGGGAGCTGTTTTGCAATCAAGCGCTGACTCTTCATGAGTAACAGACTCCCATATCCATCTGGCTTATTTTAATTTGACATAATGTCCTGACTCCTGAGCAGTTTGCTTATTAAAATGCATGAATTAGTGCTTCCATCAGCTGGGCTCTTGCACTGTTATAAAGGCCGGAAACTATTTCCACCAGAGAGTGCAGGCTAGCAGAGGTACCAGTACAACAATCACTGAAAGTGGCTTAATCACATTAAGGTTTCATCTTTATTGGGGTTAATTTATTACTCAGATACAGGATCTGTGTACGCATTAACATGTACTAAATGTCCCAGTTAAAGTGGCAATCACCTCCTTTGTATAATGTTGTAAGTGTTCAGTAATGGACCAGCCAAAGGACATGTGCCCAAACCCTTCTGTTCATAAATCAACCTAACTCTACCACCAACCCACCACCTCTTCTTCCCCCAGGAGCTTAGGGCATGGGAATACATGGAAAGCCTTTGGTTTAAAGTGTAGTGTTTTTTTAATCTGATCATAGGATGTGGGTGTCGCTGGCTGGCCCAGCATTTATTGCCCACCCCTAATTGTCCTTGAGAAGGTGGTGGTGAGCTGCCTTCTTGAACCACTGCAGTCCATGTGGTGCAGGTACACCCACAGTGCTGTTAGGGAGGGAGTTCCAGGGTTTTGACCCAGCGACAGTGAAGGAACGGCCGATATATTTCCAAGTCAGGATGGTGAATGATTTGGAGGGGAAACTTACAGATGGCGATGTTATTGTGCTGTTAGTGCTTTACAATATTTATTTGAAAGCATTAGGTTTGAGGTGTCTAAAGGGATTCTTTGATTCCGCTATTTCACTTGATAACGTAATGGTGAAGTACAAATGAAGTGATTCTCAGCGAAGTGCTGGTAATTTGAATATAGATGGGTTCTCTCTTATCGGACACTGATTCAGCTTTGGGGATGTGTCCATATCCTCCCAGGGCAGCATGTTAGCGAAGGATTTGCTGTGAAGGATTTGCTGTGAAGGATGCTTAAATACGAGCCATAATCGCTGCAGTCCTAGGCTATAGTTAGCAGCTCACAGCACAGAAAGGAACCATCCGGCCCAGCTCTTTTAGAGAACTACCCAGCTCTTTCCCCACATACCTGAAAATTCTTTACGTCTTCAAGTAAGTATCTAGCTCCCTTTTGAAAGCTACTGTGGAATCTGTGGCAGCCAAAATGGCCAACCTTGGGAATGTGGTCCGGCTGGCAAGCGGCCAACCTGGTATCTTTAGACCCCGCCTGACTTGGTTCTCGTTGATACTCAGGAAAATCCAGCCTATGAACAGTTTCTACCCCCCCACCCCCCCACCGCGGATGCTGCCTGAGTATTTCCAGCGGTTTCTGCTTTTCTGCCTTGTGTGTAACCTATGAGGGCTACGCTCTGTCCAACAATTTGCGCGAGTTACTTTAAGATGAGCCACATTATCTTTCAGTGGGTACAGCAGTGAAATTATAGGGAGGTGTGCCCTTGAGCGATCCTGGAAGTGAAATCTGAGGGCCATTTCCCAGTACGATTGCAACTTTTTTTCTCTCGTTTCAATTAATATTAAGCAGAAGGGGGCTCAAGGTTAAAGCTGATAATGAATGATTCTTTCATTGATCAGAACTGCACGGGCAATTTTATAATTTTACATAAGCAACAAAAAATATTAAGGAATGAAGTGCGTTTGTATAACACCACTCGACCCTTCATCACCAATAAAACATAGAATGGAATTTTCCGGCCCTGTTGGCATCGGGCACCATGGTGGGCATGAGTGTTCAGTATTGTGGGAAGGCCAAAAGCTGGTTTCACGACATTGTGAAACCAGATTGCGATCGTCCGCTCAGCCCGTCAGTGGCGGGTCATCTTTCCCACCGCCAGACCACGGGGAGGTCATTTCACTACATTTGCATCTGATTATAAGCCCTGCTCACCAGAATCTTCCCTCCACACTGGATGACCCGGGCACCATGCTGACGTGTTTCAAAACAGTACATAAAGCGACGTGCTCCTAGGTGGGGGGGGGGGCCGCACTCCGCTCAGAACTTCGAGGTCTGTTTGCCCACCTTGCTCCGGGCAGCACTCACAGTCACCAGCGCCAGGCTTCGCAGGCAGCACCACTTCACTGTTAGGGGGCGCTAACGGGCAGGTCTCTACCTACCAGACCAGTCGTAAAGCGGGAGTGGCTTCTCAATGGCTGCAGGGCTAGGGTTTTTTTTTTAGTTCATTCATCGGATGAAGGCATCGCTGGCTAGACCAGCATTTGTTGCCCATCCCTAGTTGCCCTTGAGAAGGTGGTGGGTGAGCTGCCTCCTTGAACCGCTGCAGTCCATGGGGTGTAGGCACACCCACAGTGCGGCTAGGAAAGCAGTTTGCTTGGGGAAGGGGGAGAAGTGGCCTCAGGCAAGTGAAGAGGCTGCAGGGCGAGAGCCTTGCAGGTTTAGAGTGTTGAGATGGTTGCCTTACCCTGGTGGCAAGGGTAAGACCACTCATCTTTCTGCACTGGATTGCCAACCTCTAGTGTGCAGCGTTGGCACTGACCACCTCCCAAGCCGGAGTGGTGAGACTGATGGCCCGTGCTGTGGCCAGAGCGGGGGTAGAGGGCATTGCGGTGGGCTCCATGGTGTCCAGAAGGTGTCCCAGGGACGTGTCACTGAATTGCAGAGGGGGGGGGTGGTGGTGCGGGGTGGGGGTGCTGCATTCATCTTGGCTGTTGGGACCATGTCTTCACTGGAGCAGCCCTGGGATTCAAGCATTGAGAAGTGTGCGTGCGCACGGCTGCAGTTTAAATCTGGCGTCGTGCGCAGGGGGGGAGCTGTGAGGTAATGGTGAGGCGGGCCTATCGGAGGGGGTCCACCACTGAGACAGTGGGTTTCCCGAGGCTGTGTGATTAATGAGGCAGGAATGGGGTGATAGGGTGTGAAAATCTGCCACTACCCCCTGCCAGCTACCGCGCTTAGTGCAAACCTGGGACGCTTCCACCCATAGACTCGGAGTCTTCCCAAACAGAAGGAGGCTGTTCTGCCCACCTAGCCTAAACCAGCTCGCTGAGAGAGCTATCTAACTAGTTCCACTCCGCTGCTGGTTTTCTGTCACCCTGCAATTTATTCCTTTCCGTGTATTTATTCAATTCTGCTTTGAAAGCTATACTGAGCCACTCCGTCAGGCTATGCAATCCAGATCACAGCATCTCACTGCATGAGAAAAAAGTAATTTTCACCTGCCTGAAAGGGCCTGAAAGGGCAGTGGAAGCCTGACAGGGCGACCACGCAGTTAGGGTCACCAAGGGCCTCGATGGGCAGGGATTAAGGAGGATTTTCCAGTTGGCCCCCCCCCATTTCCCAACACCACAGGGTGGGCGGTGGGGGCTGATCAGCTGCCAGGAGGAGCGTGCTCAGCAGCAGGGAAGGCTTAAAGGACTTCTCTGCCTGCCCGGGTGGGAGATCCAGCCAAAGGTCATTCCGGAGAGGGGCTCCGACCCCACAATGGTGGCCAGGCTGCCCTCTCTGCTTTTTTAACTGAAGTTTTTAAAAAAAAGTGCTGAGAGAACCATCCATTGAGGCGCTATCTCAGTTACTTGCCCTTCACTCCAGCTGGGTGCTTCCCTTCTAGTTGTGTCGGCTTCACAGACTAATATCCGTATTCCACCAACATTTATCTGGGTAGCGCTAGCTAAACCAGGCATGACCTGCTGAGATTGGCAGTCCAGATATACGGAAATAATCTAAAGATGGGTCTTGAAGATTTCCAGTGATGGGGCTGTGACTGTTTCTTTTGGCAGCTTGTTCCATTGTAGGATTGTCCTTGGGAAGAGAGATTGTTGATACACTGTCTTGCGAACGGGTGGTCTTTGTATGTCATGTGGATGGCCCCCTCATGTTCTGTCACTGCCAGAGGGCACCAGGTATTTGCTTCTGTCAATTCCCAGCAGTCTGTTCCTTGTTGTGCAGGACACGCTCAGCCTATTTTTCTTCCTCCTTCTCTGGAGTGATTCCCATTCCAAATCTTTGATCCAGGATGTGGCACTGGCATCTTTCCCACACTGATTCAGGCAGAATCGTGCAGCACATCTGTGGATTGCTTCAATCTTATTTATATCTCTCGCCATTTAGAGATCCCACATACAACTGACAATACTCCAGGACTGGATGAGGAAATGTTTGGTAAGCTAGAACTGTGATATTTTTGTCGCAATGATAAAGATTCCTCCTCAGAACTCCAAGAACTCCGTTTGTTTTGGATCTTATCTGCTGAAGGTGGAATCCCCATTGGAGATTGTTTTTAAGATGAACCCCAGCCAGGTATCGTTGCTTATCTACTTGTTGGAGAATTTGATTGTAGAACTTAAAACCGTCTGTTGGTGGATCTTTTTTATGTGGTAATTATTGTAAGGGTGGTACAAGTTGTACTATTAGTGATAGAATTGATCTGCAGGCACTCCTTGGGTGGAAGCATTAAGTTTATTTACAACATTCTCAGCAGCAACTACACATGTGCTTTCAACTCCAACTCTATCTCTGCACTAACCACTGAGGTGGCTCGCACTGCTCTCCTATTGGTTACTGCAGATCATGTGACCTTCCTTAACGAGTATTATTCTTAAAGTTACACTACACACTAAGTAAAACCATAATTACCACAGTAATGCACATAATGTAGCATCTTTTCGCATTGAATGCCATCTTCCATTGGTCTTGCCATTTTTACAATTCTAAAAGATCATCTTGCAGTGAATTGATTTGATCTCGAGTTTTCCCTGATGGGGGAAACCACATGGTCACCTGCAAATTGTCACACCCTCTGTTTTTTTAACTTGTTGAGGAGGCCATTTATGTACGTCAGGAAGAGAGGCCTCTGATTGGTCCTCCAGCTTTGAGCCTGCCGGCCACCCTTAATCGGACAGGGAAACTGTCTCCACGCTAATTAAGGGCCAACCCCAATGGAGAATCTTGACTCTAACCCCTTTTCCACCAGAGGCGATTCAGAAGCTGAAAACCACCCAGGCTCCTGTTGCCCGCTTGGATGGGGAGAACTCAGCCTAACGTTTCTGATGGGTGACCTTTCGTCAGAACCGCAGTGTTTAGAGACATAAGGGTTTTTTCAAGAACGAAAGGGAGGATCAGCGACAGGGAGGCTGGAGAAATAAAATGGCAGAAGGGATGAAAGGAGATGGTGAAGAATCGAAAGACTGGTCTAGAGGAGGTACAAATGGAAAAATCAGAGTCATCACCAGCAGCCATCAAAAAGAAAAAGAGTCACCTGAAATGTTAACCTTGTTTCTCTCTCCACAGATGTTGCCTGACCTGCTGAGTATTTCCGAAATTTTCTGTTCTTTTTTTCAGACTTCCAACCATCCACACTATTTTGCTCTTGTTTCATGTAGGTCATCTTAGTTACTAACCCTTTCCATCAAGTAATACAAAGACTCTTGAAATAACGTAATCTTCAAAGCCCCCTACTACCACACCATAGTGAATGATCCCAGGAATGAAAGGCTTAACATATGAGGAACATTTGAGGACTCTGGGTCTATACTCGATGGAGTTTAGAAGGATGAGGGGGGATCTAATTGAAACTTACAGAATACTGAAAGGCCTGGAGAGAGTGGACGTGGGGAAGATGTTTCCACTAGCAGGAGAGACTAGGACCTGAGGGCACAGCCTCAGAGTAAAAGGAAGACCTTTTAGAACGGAGATGAGGAGAAACTTCTTTAGCCAGAGAGTGGTGAATCTATGGAATTCATTGCCACAGAAGGCTGTGGAGGCCAGGTCATTGAGTGTATTTAAGACGGAGATAGATAGGTTCTTGATTGGTAAGGGGATCAAAGGTTACAGGGAGAAGGTGGGAGAATGGGATTGAGAAACTTATCAGCCATGATTGAAGGGCGGAGCAGACTCAATGGGCCGAATGGCCTAATTTCTGCTCCTATGTCTTATGGTCTTATGATAATGAAATGGGATGTCAACATTTTCTAGAGTAGAAGTTACACAGAAGCATTGAGGGAGCTATTAAGCCTTTTATTTTCCAAATGTTCTTCAAAACAGACTGGATTTTTTTTAATTTAGCTTGGTCAGGCCCCAACTCTCCTCTTTGATGTTATGAGACACCAGTTCAGTAAAATATGATTTTACAGTTTAAAAACTAAGTTTTCTACAAGGAGTGTCCATGATGATTTTCTTTTTCGCTCCCTTGTGTCTCTCATTTTCTGACATTAGATTTTCTCTCTCCCTCTCAACCTGATCCTGTCTATCAAATGCCATCTCTACTGATCCATCCCCTTCCTTGAACTCTGCTCTTCAGTCTCTCTTGATGTCTTCTGTATTATGTCGCTCTCGATCGCACTTCTTTGGTGATCTTTGCCCTTAAAGTGTCTCTCTACATTGCGCTGTTTACCGTCAATCTGGCTCAGCTTCCACTTGACCTTTGCCCTTTGATGCTTGCCTGTGTCCTTTGCTTGATTGCATGCTACTTTCTATTAGCTTTCTGACTCCCACATTACATTCTTGCTCTGCTATTTCAGTAAGTACACTTTGCAACGCAGATGATGCTCTTGTGCAGATCATGCTCTCTGTCAATACCAATGATCTTCCAGCTTTATTCAAAATGCAGAGGGAGATGAAGAAGCAACGCATCACACAATATGTCAGCTGTTCTTCTCATTGAGTGCAGAAATATAACCTTCCTCGAGTGTAGTGTACACATGACTGAATGTACACTTTTATGCACATGTACAATAAAATCTTTCTCCAGGATATGTGCGTATGTGCACCACGTCCCATCGCCAATGTAAGAGATCGCATTACCAAGTGGTTTTTCAATTTGTTAAGACAATATATGGAATCACAGAGCCTTGCAGCACAGAAGGTGCCTATTTGGGCCATCATGCCTGTTGTATGTGCCTGCGTGTCATTATACTGTAAAGGTATTCGGCAGAGCAAGAGTTAACATGGGCCTGGAGAATAGCACCCCCAATGATATGATGTATAGAGTCACATGGTAAGAGACTTGGAGAACAACCTAGAAGGAACCTGCCTGGGAGCAGCATCACACATGGCAGTAACTGGGATCTGTACATAGTTAGGGATTACCAATAAGTAGTTCATGTTTAAATATACAAGTCTCAAGATCTCATCAATAAGACATCAAACGAACACATAACACAACAGTGCCTGTGCCAGCCCTTTATAAGAGCTATCCCATTAGCCTCACACCCTGCTTCACCCCCATTGCACTCCAAATTTGGCCAATCATCATCGTTTCAGCTCCTAATCTAGTTGAAAGACCGGTTAGTTTCACACGAGGGAGGAGCGGCAGTTTCACAATCAGGTGTAAATAACAGGCTGGAGTGAAAAGAATGCACAGAATTCAATATTCCACTGCATTATGGGCAAATTATGGGGTGGGATCACCCTGTGCGATATTAGTATGTGAAGGTGTCGACATTTGTGCAAAATCCTTTTACTTGCTTTTTAAAGGCATGTTCATCATTTTGGAATGGGAGGAGGGCGTTCAACCCCTCCAGCTTGTTCCACCATTCCACCAGTTCATGGCTGATATTCATCTTAACTCTCTTACCTGCCTTGGTTCCTTAACCTTTAGTATCCATCCCCCCCGAAAAATCTACCAATCTCAGTTTTGGGTATTTGCAGTTGACCTTCCAACGTCAACAGCTTTTTGGGGGAAGAGAGTTCTAGAACCATCTCTCATTGTGATTTTCACAGGGGCGCCCCCTTTAATTGGCAGCTTTGGCATTCAATTAAGCACAGGAGGCGGGCTCTCGAATGCTAGAGGGCCAATCAGAGGCCTTCCAGCTTGAAAGGAGCAACAACGTTTTCCAATCTCAAACTCTCCAACTTTTTCAAACCTTAAATTCAAGAATGGCTTTAGCGGGCCGGCCACCGCTTGTTGGTGGAGGGATCCCCTCGAGACCTGCCTGAGCACTGCCTCCATGGTCCTGCCACTGGGTTGGCCACTCTCGGGCTCCCCAGCTGGGACCCAGCTGCCTGGAGGCTTAACTGGGATGAAGCCGGGCACATGGTAAGCCAGCCTCATCTGTCTCCGCTCCCAGTGCTGGGGGAGGGCAGAGATCCAATCCCAGGAGCCATGCTAGTTTGGGTTGTTCCTGTGAGTCAGGGTTTAGGCCAGTCTTATGTTCAGGGTGTTACTTTGAATAGTCACTGGACTTTTCTGACGTTCAGTAATTCAGTCTTGGAAAATTATCATAGCTGTATTTATATTCAGAGGGAGAAAAGAACAACCACAGTTGAGACTATTTGTGACTGAGCGAGTTGTGATTGGAAATGGGCTAAAAGGGTTTGGAAGCAGATTCAATAGTAACTTTCAGGACGAATTAGATAAATACTGAAATAATAAATTAGATAAATACTAGATAATTCAGAATGAATTAGATAAACACTTGAATCGTGAAGGGCTACAGGGAATAGTAAAAGAGTGGAATTAATTGGAAAGCGCTGACACAGGTACAATGGACTGAATGGCCTCCTTTTTTGCTGTAAGGTTCTCTGAATCGATGTATCAGCACAGTAAAAAAGCACCATTTGTACATTTAAGCACTTTTGATGTGCAGTATGCATTGGTACATAGGGGGATAGTCAGTACCCATTCTGCACAGATTTTCCACCAAGGGTTTATTATGTTTTAACTTGATTTTTGCTGATGTTGATGCAGGGAGAGGTTTTGCTGAAAGTAACAACAACTTTATTTCTATAGTGTCTAGAACGTAGTAAAAACATTCACAGCAAAGGAATCAGATAAAACTTGACAACAACTCGTAGAAGATATTAGGGGAGGTGACAAGTGTTTGGTTTTAAAAATAGAAACGTAGAAACTAGGAGCAGGAGTAGGCCATTCGGCCCTTCGAGCCTGCTCCCCCATTCATTATGATCATGGCTGATCATCCAACTCAATAGCCTACTCCTGCTTTCTCCCCATACCCTTTGATCCCTTTCACCCCAAGAGCTGTATCTAACTCCTTCTCGAAAACATACAATGTTTTGGCCTCAGCTACTTTCTGTGGTAGCGAATTCCACAAGCTCACCACTCTCTGGGTGAAGAAATTTCTCCTCTTCTCAGTCCTAAATGGTCTACCCCATATCCTCAGACTGTGACCCCTGGTTCTGGACTCCCCCAACATCGGGAACATCCTTCCTGCATCTACCCTGCATAGTCCTGTTAGAATTTTATATAAAACTCCCCTCATTCTTCTGAACTCCAGTGAATGTAATCCTAACCAACTCAATCTCTCTTCATATGTCAGTCCCGCCATCCCAGGAATCAGTGGGGTAATCCTTCGCTGCACTCCCTCTATAGCAAGATCATCCTTCCTCAGATAAGGAGACCAAAACTGCACACACTATTCCAGATGTGGTCTCACCAAGGCCCTGTATAATTTCAGCAAGACATCCCTGCTCCTGTACTCGAATCCTCTGGCTATGAAGGCCAACATACCAACTGCATTCTTTACCGCCTGCATGCTGTGCCTTAAAAAGAGGAGAGAGAGGGAGGGAAGGGGAGGGAGGTGTAGGGAGGGAATTCCAGAGCTTAGGGCCCAGGCTGCCAAAGACACGGGTGCCAATGGTGGAGAGGTGAAATTCGGGGGTGCGCAAGAGGCCAGAATTTGAGGAATGCAGCAAATCCTAGGGCTTGTGTAGGTTACAGAGGTAGTCAAGGCCATGGAATAATTTGAACACAAGGACGATAACTTCAAAGTTGAGTTGTCGCCAGACCAGACGTGGAGATAGGTCAGCAAGCACCGGGGGTTACGGTGGATGGGACTTGGTGTGAGTTAAGATGCGGACCGGCTGAGATTATTGAGATAGTGCCGTGAGGATCCTGACCATCCACCCGAAAGGGGCCTGGATGGAATGCCAAGTCAATGCAGCGCGGTATGTTATTACAGTGCAGTGTCAGCAGCAATAACACACTCAGGCTGTAGTATGTGCGGAGGGGGTAGTGGCTTCTCTATACAGAATTCCAAACCAGACGGAGGTGTGCTGCCAACCAAGCCTAGCTGGCAGAACACCCCTAAGCTTAAAAAATGAACTTGCTTCTAGCAATCGGATGTGTACAGCTCCTCGTATACCAACTCCAACATTGATCTGGCTGCTTCGCGGGACAGAGATCATGCTGAAATTCTGGGGCGGGCTGTTGGGGGAAGACGACGTTGGGGCTGATTTTTTGGAACATCACTAATTGCATCGCAGTGGGACATGTAAATACAGCCTCTCTGAATGAAAAGTTCACGCATTGGTATATGAGAGCGGGTGTCAGAAGACTAGGTAGTTCTAATGAGGTTTGGCAGTCTCAACTCATTCATTTTCCTTTCGTTGATATCAAGGCCGGTTTATAATGGGATTGTGCTCTCCCCAAAGACCAACATGTTGACTGTTACCGATCAAAGGAGCCAAACTCCAGCGAGACCAGAAAGGTTTGAAAACTGCAACAACATCTTGTCAGTATTTGCATTGTTATTAATTTAACTTTATTCCATATGGATATGGTAAATCTTCCTGCCCCACGGCAATTGACTCATTTTTCCACAATAACGCTCCCTGTCATTGTCTGATTTGTATTCTAAATGAAATTCATACCAGGGTTATTCAGATCACTAGCAACCCATTAAAATGTCACGGTGAAAAAAATCATTGACAGCGACGAAGATGCTGCTGAGTTTATTGGTTTCAGATTCTTGTTAGAAAGCGGGACAGTTCCTAATGAAAGAAAACTATGTCACTCAATCTTCCTTTTTAAAACTGCCAATCATAATTTTGGGTAATTACGGATCTGCTACCCCAAGATTCTTTGCAGGGGACAACACTGAAGCCTGTTAAAAAATAAAGCAATTAAAAACCATCGAGTGGAAATAAGGCAAACAAATGCAAGGCGGAATGGTTTCAGTGGTCAGTTGTCTTTCAGGTGAGATGTTAAACCAAGGCCCCAACTGTCCTCTCAGGGAGACATGAGACATCCCACACCACTATGTCGCTGAAGAACAGGTCCATTATTCCCAGCTTCCTGGTCAATATTCATCCCTCAATCATCATCACCACAACAGGTTATCTGGCCATTACCCTATTACTGATTGTGGGAGCTTGCTGTGCATAAAATGGCTGCTGTGTGCCCTATGCACATTACTGGTCTTCAAAAGTACTTATCATAGAATGGTTTCAGTGAAGAAGGAGGCTATTCAGCCCCTCTCCTCTGTGCTGGCTCTCCAAAGGAGTAATTCAACCAGTACCACTCCTCATGTCCTTTCTCTGCAGCCCTGCAATTTTGTTCCTGTTCAGATAATGATCCAATTCCCTTTTAAAAGTCATGACTGACCCTGCCTCCACCTCACTCTCAGGCAGCGCATTCCAGATCCTAGCCACTCAAGTTTCTCCTCATGTCGCCATTGCCTCTTGTGTCACTCACCTTAAATTTCCTCAAACCTACTTCATTGGCTGTGAAATGCTTTTGTATGTTCTGAAGTCGTGAAAGGTGCTATATAAATGCAGGTCTTTCTTGACAGGACACTCGCTTAAGAATGGTAACAATTTTATTAAATATTTTATAAATTTAATAAAAGAAACATAGGGGAGAGGCCAAGTCCCATCACACAAGATTCTACCCAGCTTGAAATGAGTTAGAGATGAGACAAGTCACACAACGGTTCATTTGAGTTTTGAAACCGTGAGAAGTGTATGAGCAACAGAGGAAGGGAAGGAAAATTCAAAAAGCTGAATACCATGGATGCTGGAAATCTGAAATAAAATCAGGAAATGCTGGGGAAAACTCAGCAGGTTCGGCAGCACGATCCTGATCTGCTGGTGGCCTGTCATTTTAATTCTCTCTCTACCTGGCTCTCACGCTGTAATCTCTGTTCTTGGCCTGCGACACGACTCCACTAAGGCCCAACACAAGCTCCAGGAACAGCGCCTCATCTTTCTGTTAGGTACGTTACAGCCTTCTGGGCTCAGCATTGAGTTCAACAGCTTCAGGCTGTAAACTCTGTCCGCTCCACCACCCACATTCAACCGCACCACCCCCCCCCCCCCCGCCCCCCACCATTCTCAACCATTTTGCTCTTTACCTGTTTTGTTTCTTTTCTCTTAGTCAGCAGCTCCAGGGACACCTTTGGTGTTTTTTTTGTTTCTTTTACTGCCCCAGCAGCATTCTCTTTATCCCTGAAAGACTAACTTTACTGTCATCCAATCTTTCCTGTCTTTAACCCCATTCAGGGTTGCCAACTGAGATTAACTGTATTCCTGGAGGTTTCTTCACATGATTTGCCCCCACGCTCCAGCCATTAATCCACCAACACATCCATCCTTGTGACCCACTGCCTTCCTACGCCAATTGGAAAGCAAAAAGACTCATTACCCAATTGGATGATGCTTCCCCATTTTCAATATTTCGATAGCTGGCAAAGAGGAATGTTCAAAGAAAATTAAGAAAAAAACAATCTCTTTGAACGTCCCGATGATTTTATCTCCAGGGTTGTACCCAGCAACGTCCTGGAGATTGATCTTCAATTCCTGGAGACTCCAGGGCAATCCTGGAGGGTTGGCGACCCTCTACCACAGGGCCTCCTTTCATCCCTGTCCCGCCCAATCCTTGCTCAGAAAATATTTACGCCTCACATTTTCCCAGTTCTGAAACCTTAACTCTGTTTTTCTCTCTACACAGATATTGCCTAAGCTGCCGAGCTTTCTCTTGCAGCATTTTCTGTTTTTTAGTTAAATTAAGGAGTTCCCTACTTTTGACTCCTGGGGAATAATTAATTAGGGGAAGGCGATGGCTAAGGAGGGAAAACTTGTAGAGTGGTTCATGGAATGACAGTAAAAGTTCCAAAGCGCGATAGCCACTTAAGGAGAATACTGACAAGTAAGCACAAGCAATAAAGTATTATAGATACACTTGTCCACAAGATGCTTAAAATGCTGCCATGCTGGGCATCAACAGTTACCATGGTAACTCAAATCATATAATTGGATCTGTTAAATACAAGGTTAGGGATATGAACCACTACAAATTATTGATGAGGCTTAACTTCTAGAACCATGCCTAATGTTAGTCATTTACTCCAATAAAAAGATGTGAAGGCATTGCTAATGGAATGAAGAACGGCAACGTTTTTAAAATCAATGAACTCTGAACAGCGAGGAGCTAAATCTATGCTCATTAGGAAAATGGAGGCTTTAGCGGGGAGGGGGAGGGGGATGGAAATTAATTCTCACAGTCCCTGAAATTATCCCAGAAGTGCTCATCTGAAACTCCCTCTGGTCTTTTAGACAAGATCTTAACCATTCGATTTGCAAAGGGGTTCCATAGATCGCACAGAATGTGCAGCACAGGAACAGGCCCAACTGCTCCAATGCTAGAGATTACACGAGCCTCCTCCCACAACTTTTGATCTCATCTTTCTATTCAACACATCCTTCTGTTCCTTTCTCCTGCACCTGCTTATCCAGCTTCCCCTTAAATGTATCTATACCACTGACCTCAGCCACTCCCCGTGATAGCGAGTTTCACATTCTCACCACTCTCTGGATAAAGAGGTTTCTCCTGAATTCCCAGTTGGATTCATTAGTGACCATTTTCATATTCAGCACTTTCTGGTTAAGAATCAATTTTTAAAAAGCAAGGGGATTAATTTGAAAAGTGCAAAACATTCATATTGCTGGATCAAAATCCTGGAACTCCCCCCGTAACAGCACTGTGGGTGCATCAGATGCACTGCAGGAATTCACCAAGGCTCCTTGCCTTGATTTTCATTGGTCCCCAGTTGGCAGCATACCTTCAACGGTCCAATTCCCAAGCCTCTCTCTCCTCTTTCAACACGCTGTTTACAAAACCTACCTTTTTGGCCAAATATCCACTCTTTTGGTTTTATACCAGAGAATTGGGTTTTTAGCTGGTCCAGACACTGTCCAGTGCCAAATGACTTTTTATTTATCCTTTCAGGGGATGTGGGTGTCACTGGTATGACCAGCATTTGTTGTCCATCCCTAATTGCCCTTGCTCAGAGGGCTTTTAAGAGTCTACCACATTGCTGTGGGTCTGGAGTCACATGTAGGCCAGACCAGGTAAGGATGGCAGATTTCCTTTTCTAAAGGGGCATTAGTGACCCAGGTGGGTTTTTATAACAATCAGTGATAGTTTCATGGTCAACATTACTGAGACTAGCTTTATATTCCATATTTATCAATTCGGTTTAAATTCCACCAGCTGCTGTGGTGGGATTTGAACCCTTGTTCCCAGAGCATTGGCCTGGGCCGCTGGATTACTGGTTCAGTGACATTGCTATTATGCTGCTGTCTCCCCCAGTCCGTATTTTATGCCTTACACTTACTGCAACAAAGCACCAGCAGGGGCCTGTGCTCCTTCCTTTCCACATCTGTAGTAGCCTCAAAGTGACTTGGACACAGAAAATAGATTGGTTTTAATATCTCCCCCGCCCCATACCCCCTCATCTCTCATTTACTTTTCATTGGGCCTTACCCACCTCCCTGGATCCTTGTCCATGAAGATGTCAGCCCCTAGGTGACGATTCATCCCCATTCGTAATGACATCTTCTGCATGTTTCACAGTAGTTTCTGGCATTAGTGGCTTCCAACCATGCCCTCCCCCACCCTAATCCCTATGTTGCTCGGTGCCAATTGCTGCCTATGTTTGTTCCTTCTATCATTTTATGCGTTTTATATTTTGCTAGCAATAGTTGATTGTAAAACTTACCCCAAGTCAGCCACAATGGAAGTAGATTTTTAAATAAATAAATAAGACTTTGTGAAATATAAGTGCCTTTTGGGCAGTTTTACTATGTTAGCGGTGCTACCTGAATGTAAGTTGTTAATAGTATTGAGGTAATGCAGTAAAATCAGTTAATTAAAAGGCACCAGAAGCATCTGTGGAACTGAAACCCAGCCCCAGTCAGAAATGGAGGAGCCAACAAACTGCCATTATCTGTTTCTTCCCTTTGCGCACAATTGTTCCACTTTTGGTGGAAGGGGGTTTCGGGGAAGTTTTCCTCCAATCAGGCTATCAGGAAATGACTGCCTTCTTGGCACTTTGAAGTTTGATATCGGAAGTGAGATTATCACTCACTAGACACATGACATTTATACATAGACTGATGTAATTGAAAGGTGTGCATACATACAGGGCCACACACATGTGCAAGAACATACTCACACATGTATATATATACACACACACACAAATACACATAAACACAGGCATACATACACATATACACACACACACACAAATACACATAAACACAGACATACACACACAAATATGCACACACACACACATACATAAGTAAATACTCACATACATATGCACGTACACACACAAATATTTTCCAGAAAGGTTTTGTCGTTAAGATGAATGATATTTAAGTTAGAAATTCATTTGAGCATTAGGATGATGTCAGAAACAAAATGAATGCTTATTTGTCCTTGTTTGCAATAAGAAACAATTTTCTTTTAATTTTCTTTGCAAATTATTTACCTGCTGTTTCAGGCTTGTTCTATTCCCAATAGAAACAACTGTGTATTCTAAGGCTTAGAATGAATATTGATTTCATGAACTCGCACCTAAATGTCCTAACTTCAGAAAGCGGGAGCAGCCATGTAAACATTATCTCATAATCACTCCAAGGGTTTTTTTTATCCTTTCACGGGATGGGATCCTGGCTAAGCCAGCACTTATTACCCATCCCTAAGTCACTGATGCATTATTATAATGACATAATACCTTGGGCTTATTTACTGTACAAGACACAAGGCAGCAATGGCTCATAAGGGATTGGGTAAACATACTGTGGGTTCATTCATTAATGCTAGGAAGATGAGAACAGTTATACATCGGTATAAATCTTGAAGGCATCAGAGCTGTATGTGTGGGCTCTGCACAAAGCAAAAGTGAAACTAAGACCGGATCACATGACACACTTCCCTTCTAGTGATGTTATGCTGATATCTCTCATAGGCATATTATAACAGGTACACCCACAGTGCTGTTAGGGAGGGCGTTCCAAGATTTTGACCCAGCGACAGTGAAGGAACGGCGAAATAATTCCAAGTCAGGGTGGTGCATGCCTTGGAGGGGAACCTCCAGGTGCTGGTGTTCCCATGTGTCTGCTGTCCTTGTCCTTCCTGGTGGTAGAGGTGCCTATTATTCAGTCCACATATTAACTAACATTCTTGCAAATTTTTGGTTCTACTGGGAATACCCGGAAACCGAAGGTGACTTATATCATTCAAAATTGGAATTGGTTTCCCAATATTTCCATGTTTTCCCTGTTGTCATGTCCATAGGACATGAAAGAGATCATAAACTGTTTAAATAAAACCTTACTTTTTTGCTTATTTAAAAAGTGAAGTTTTCTGAACCAAAAGATGGCTGCTACAGGTCACATGAATCACAAGTTGGCTACAGTTCCTGAAAACTTCCAACAGCAGTTACAGGACAAAAACTCAGCCGTCATCCCTGTGGAATATCACACCTCTCATTGTGAGGACACATTACAATCAACGAAACCAGGGACCAGCAAATGATCTGTCTCCCTAGCCTGGTCCAAAGGGAGAGCTATCAAAACTCATTATACCCGCAGAGGTGCTAATAGCCACCATCTATCTCCTAAGGTGAACAATGAATTTTGACCAGAGGCAAAGAAATTGCCTGTTAGTCTGCAACTGACTCATTAATGGCCAACATCACATGACCTAAGTTTCTGGCCTTTGAAAAGCTTTAATATTACATGTCGAGACTCACAACTGCTGTTCAGCCTGCAGCCCACAAACCTCAAAGCAGGACTCCAGGCTGACCAACAGCCTGCATCAAATCTAAGCCTCCTTTAAGCCTGTTTCTCTGGAAGATTCCTGCTATCGCCTGCTGAGCAGACCAAGTATCTGTATACCAGCATCATCTCACTGTGTCACCATTAACTTTGAAGAATTCCACAACTCCCGCTTCCACTAGCTAAACCCACATGAACTGTAACACGTCCATGAAGGAACCTTCACTGGACTCTGACTTTCTGGACTCTGGCAATCACGTGAACTGATGTCTATTCCTGTGGTTCTTTTCCCTTTAAGTTATTCATAGTTGTAAAATCTCCTCTTTCCTATTTTCCTAGTGTGTGCGCATTATTGTGTGTGTGCATGCATGTGTGTGTTTGTGCATGTACGTGCGTGCATGTGTGTGTGTGTGCATGCATGTGTGTGTGTGCATGTACGTGCGTGCATGTGTGTGTGTGTGTGCATGTACGTGCGTGCATGTGTGTGTGTGTGCATGTACGTGCGTGCATGTGTGTGTGTGTGCATGTACGTGCATGCATGTGTGTGTGTGTGCATGTACATGCGTGCATGTGTGTGTGTGCATGAATGTGTGCGTGTGTGAATAAATTTGTGACCGTCCCCTGGATGTGAATGTGTGAATAAACTACACTTTTGATTTAACCCTGAAGAGAGTTTGCTGCAAGTCACTGTAAACATTGACCTCACAAACAGAAGGCTTGGGGGAACACACCACAGCCTACTTCAAAAATTAAAGCACCTCTGCTTATGAACAGACAGCAAGAAAATGAAGGAATTCAGATTTGCCTCTCTCTCCTGTCCATAACACTGCGCTGTTCCCCAATTGTCCCCTTTGAAGGTCTTTCCCTGACTGATATTAATCTTGCACTCAAAGTTGCCAGGGCAGCAAGAAATGTGACAATTAGTGTCATTCATTTATCTGAAGGTGTGTTTAAACAGAATTGAAGCAATTGGCAAGAGAATTCAAATCTTCTTACTGATGGTTACTTAATTCTTTCTTCATTAGGATTCAGTTAGGTTGGTACAAGCTTCTGAGGGCAGGCCCTGCTTTGATGCTGTTGCATGAGAGACATCTCTTTTATCTTATAACTTCAAGAGGGAGTGTCAGTGAAATACAAGTGCAGTAAACACCGATGATTGTATGTGAGTTATACAATAAAAGTAAAATAGCCTTGTGTTTCCTGACTTCAAAAAGTCCCAAAACACTTGACAGCCAATAATATATTTTTAAAGCGTTGTCAATCTCATAATGTTGGAAATATGGAAACTATATTATCCATAGCAACAGATAACAGTAATCTAATAATGAGCAGATAATTTGCTTTTCCAGCGATGTTGATTAAGGGATAAATATTGACCAGGATACCCGCGTGGATCTCCTGCACATCTTTGAAATAGTGCTGTCTGAGAGGGTAGACAGGGCCTCGCTTTAATGTCTCACCCAGAGGGTGGCACCTCCGACAGTGCAGCACACCCTCAGCATTGCACTGGGAGCTCCTGCTTAGATTACCTTCCCCAAAACTGCCTTCAGGCCTTCAATATCTCCCTTGCGTCTTGGTGTCAGCTAGAATAGTACTCAGAAGCCGTCTGACCAGAGGCAAGACATCCGCTGACTTTAAGTCTGCTGACTTGGCGATGTAGCACAGCAAGCTCTTTTACTTTGTTGATTGCTGCTTCACAGTGACAGGAGATGGTGAGTGCCAAGTTTAAGAATGCCTTTAGATATTTCAATGTCACCCGTAGCTATTTCAGTACCATTTATAACATGCCATCAATTATTTTCTTCCAAAGTGCCATTTACAGAATCTATCTTACTTTGCTGGATGCTTCCTTAGACTCAATTGCCCATGTGCTTGTTTTCCAATCCCACCCTGGTCTTGGAACCACCCCCCCACCACCACGCCCACCCCCCCCAAAACCACCCCACCCCAACCCCCACCCCTCCCTATCCCTTAACCTCCTCCAGCCCTACAACTCTCTAAGATTTCTGGTCTCTTGCCACCAGACTCCCTAATTTTTATCACCCCATCACTGGTCGATGTGTTGCCTGGGCCCCAAGCTCTGGGATTCCCTCCCTAAAACCTTTCTACCTCTCCCTCCTCCTTAAAAACCTGGCTCTCTCACTCATCCTGTTTCAATGCCTCCCCTTGCTGGAGCTGTAGGTTAACAGAATGGATATGCTAATCTTTTGAGGTACATGATGACATAGCACTGACACCAGGCATGAGCGCAAAAGAGTGCTTCAACCTCCCTGAGGCACGGAGCTGCTTTTTTAAAAAAAATTAATAAACACAGCAAAAATTGAACGAGACATGTTCCCCTCACGTGTGACTGTGCCACATGAGGATGGGACATGGTCTTAATGTCAAAGTAAAGGTTTTGTTCAACGCGTGTTAGCTCTAGGAGACCTCATCCCGCTCGTGGATGAGGTTTCCTAAAAAATGTAAAGGCCGCTTGGCCTTGTTGCCTGCCCGATTACCGTGAGGCTGGACGGACAGCGTAAATTTCAAGCTAATTAGGTCCTTAATGGCCTTAATCGGCCTTTCAATTATCGGCGGATGGGCAGCCGACTCTGGGTGCTTGCCCGCCAACTGAAATATCGTGTAAGTGCGCAATGACGCTGGGACCCACGCCCGACATTATCGTGCGTCATATTATGTTCCGGCGTGTTGGGCCCCGTGCAGGTAAAGCTCAGGCCCATGAAAGATTGGAGAAGTTAGGACTCCTGTCCTTAGTGAAGAGAAGGCCGAGAGGAGATTGGATAGAGCTACTCCAAATCAAGAGGGGTCGGTACAGGGTGGATAAAGAGAAACTGTTCCCATTGGTGGAAGGATCGAGAACCAGGGAGCACAGATTTAAGGTCATCGACCAAAGGAGCTATGGAGACGCGAGGAGAAACTCTTTCACGCAGCGAGTGGTTAAGATCTGGAATGCGCTGGCTGAGAGGGCAGTTCAGGCTGGTTCAACTGAGGCTTTCAAAAGGGAATTGGATCATTATCTGAATGGAAAATTTGCCGGACTACAGGGAAAAGGTGAGGGTAGCGGCACGAGGTGAATTGCTCCTTCAGAGGGCCAGCATGGACACCACGGGCTGAATGGCCTCCTCCTGTGCTGTAACCATGCTATGGCTCTATGATTTTATGTGACTCGTTGTTAAATTTTGCTTGATAAAGCTTCTTGGGGCATTTCACTCGGTTAAAAAGTGCTACATGAATGCAAGTTGTTGTTGTATGTCAGTTAGCCTACAAGAGTGATGCTCAACACTAACACCACTTTGGGAAACTTGAATAAATTAAAGCTCTTCCCTCAGCGGCAATAATTAAGTCTCTGTTCCCCACACTGCAATAAAAGCAGGTAGATCATTCGCTACAGTCATATGAACCAATGTTAATTTAATCTCACTCCCACTGGCAGCTAAAATATTTTACAGTAAATAAAATTAACGTACACCAAAATTATTGGCACACAGCAGAAATGCCAATTAACTCACATTCCATGCACACTTCAGGTACGTCCCATAGCTCATATCTAATAAGTTAATGATTCATAAGTATTGGAGCCTGCTGGTTTATTAAAGACTAGCTGGCATTTTCAGCTGAAGGTTCCCTGCTTGTTCACCGTTGAGACTGAAATTCAGCATGAACGGCCTTACACAGTGAAATTCAATTCTGGGCGTCATATTGAGTTACTTCTAGAAATCGATGTTGATGAATGAATGAGGTCTGAAATCCAAACAGACTTGTGTCCTTCCCCCAACTGGGAGAGGAGGTGGGCTGCTGGGGTTCTCCCCTAATTGCAACCAGTCCTTGGAGATCAATTCCACTCATATACCGAGATACTGCAGAGGTGTCTGTACTGCAGGTGCTGCTCCATGTTGCACTGGGCAGGCCGGAGTTATACTGGCAGCTCCAACACCATTTTCTGCTTAGAACGATGGAGCGTGTTAGGAGACTGGACCCAATTTTTCAACAATTTATCATTGGTGACTGTCTTCAGCGGCTTCAGCCCTGAGCTCTCCCACTCTGAGCATTTGTGCAACTCCTCCTTTATGACGCTCCTACCTCTTTGATGGAGCTTAAAACCCCTGATAGAGGCTGTTTAAAGTTACAAAAGAGGTAGACCCAGAACAATTGTTCCACATAACGACAGAGACCAAAACCAATGGCTGCAAGTATGAGACAGTCAGCGGGAAATCAGATAAGGAATTCAGCGCAAGCCTTTTCACCGAGAGATCGGTGAGAATATGGAGCTAGTTACCACAGGGAATGGCTGATGGATGCATTTAAAGGGAAGCTGGATGGACTTATGAGGGAGAAAGGAATAGAAGGATATGCTGATGGGGTGAGATAAAATGGGCTCGTGTGGAGTGCAAGCACTGGCATGGATCATTTAAGGCTGACAGGCTTGTTCCTTGTACATTCAATATTATGGCAGTTGCAATTTGGCAATGCTCTGGGTTGCTTGCGAAGCGTAGTGAAGTTTAAATATGGCGTGCACCCAGAATTCGTTAGCGAGTCAGACACTTTTGGCTTAAACGAGAGGAAAATTAACTGAAGGGCGGAGCTGACTTTAAATAAAAGGAGACCGGGCTTTCTGCTCGTGCGCCAGAAGAAACCATTGGTGCCTGCCTTTTTTTTTTGTATTCGTTCATGAGATGTGGGCATCGCTGGCAAGGCCAGCATTCGTTGCCAATCCCTAACTGCCCTTGAGCTGAGTGGCTTGAGAGGCTATTTCACAGGGCGGTTAAGAGACATGTTGCTGTGGGCCTGGGGTCACAGGTAGGCCCAGACCGGGTAAGGATGGCAGATTTCTTTCCCTAAAAGGGCATTAGTGAACTAGACGAGTTTGACAACAATAGATGACAGTGCTCATGGTCACCATCACCGAGGCGAGCATTATATTTCAGATTTGTTAATTGAATTTAAGTTCCACCAGCTGCCGTGGTGGGATTTGAACCGGTGTCCCCCAGAGTGTTAGCCTGGGTCCCTGGATTATTAATCCAGGGACATTACCACCACGGCTCTCACCTTGCCCACTTGTGTGGCGAGCACTGGATTCACGGTAGCACGAAGCAGCCTCAGCTTTTCCTGGGCTGGAATAAGACACGTGGATAATGTCAGCTCTTCTTCACCGGGGCGTCCATTTTGATCTACACATTGGGTAGTGTTTTGTGATTTGTTGTGCAGTCCTGACCCTGGGCCAGCATTTTAATCCTTCAAACGACATCAGCGACCCCAGATTATAATGTGCTGGCTGGCAGGAACTTCCTTTGCACATGTTGACTGCAGCAGTTCCTGCATCCAACGCTGACTATGCTTGAAAAATACTTCTTGGTTCCAAAGCGCGTTGGACTGTCCTGAGATGTTGCACGGCGCTGTATAAATGAAACCCCTTTCTTTGTGTAGTAAACTGAGGGTTTATCTCCACCGTTGGGCTCTGACCTTCTGGGCTGTTTATAAACTCAAGAAGTTTTGGGGGCAATGTTTTGAGGGCCCGGCCATTCCTTTAAGATATTTTGAAATGAGTGAATTTGGAACAGGGCTCACAGTAACCATGCGTTGTGTTCTCCTAAGACATGAGAGTCTGAATTACAGGCCAGGCCACTGTAAATGAAGAATCTGTCACCTGGAATTTGGCTCTGGTCTTAGTTCAGTAGCGAAGGGAGGAGCACCTAAGCTCCTCCCTATCTCTGTAACCTCATCTGGCCCTACAACCCTCCGAGATCACTGCGCTCATCCAGCCCCGGTCCCTTGTGCATCACCTGTTTTCTTTGTTCTATCACTGGCAACTGGGACTTCAGGTATTCTGGGCCCTAAGCTCTGGAATCCCCTCCCTAATCCTCTTCGCTTGTCCCTCCGCCTTCAAGAAACTCTTTGGAACCTACCTCCATGACTGAGCCTTTGGCCACCTGTCTGTAAATCCCTTATATTGGCTCGGCGTTGAATTTTTTTGTCCAATTGCACTCTAGCGAAGCACCTCGGGACATCTTATTATGTTAAAGGCGCTATTTCAATGCAAGTTGCTGTTCTTCGACAGCAGTTGGTGAGATGGGGAAAGATGTGGTAGGGATTAGGTTTCGTCATAATGACAGCTGTCGGTGGGGGGGGGTGGTGGGGGGAATAGTTGCTGGGGATGAGGTGGGGTGGCGGTGGGGTTGGAAGTTTTTGATGTACCTCAGTCTTGAGTGTGGGACCTGAAGCAGGAGCTTTTAAAATCAGCTCCAGATATAAAAAGCGACAGCAGCACTGAACTCTTGCAGGGTGAAGAATGATGGGTGGGAGATCCTGTACAAATTGGGAAGGTTACTGATCTTATCGCAACGAGATCTGGTAATGGGTAGAGTTTAACCCATTCGAATCATAGAACGTGTGATGCCAAACTTTTAAATTTAGCACCTAGTTGAGTCAGTTAGACTCTTCTGAGGAGAAGATGTTCTGAATGAGTATTAACCGGAGAGGGAGCAGGATGGGGGGGAGGGAGGGGCATGGTGGGAGATGGGTAAGGGACCTTCTGAGTTCTTTTGTGGAGGAAAAGGGGAAAAGATGTCTCTCTCTCTCTCTCCCTCTCATCCCGCCCTTTTCTAAATCTGGAATAGTTCTTGATGTCCTCATCAATGTTATGCCCTTCTTGTCCCTCTCATTCTTCATGTGGCCTTTGAATCGTGGAAATTTATGGTACAGAAGGAAGCCATTGGGCCCATCATATCTGTCTATCAAGCCCACCCCACTTTCCAACTCTTGGTCTGTAGCCCTGTCGATTACTACACCTCAAGTGCTAATTCAAGTATTTTAATA